>NC_056734.1:799425722-799485722 GCF_019279795.1 Protopterus annectens
ATTAAAGAAAGCAAATACAGTTCCGACAGACATTAAAGGCATAAGCAGAATTTATAACAGTAGGTATTCACTTTAGATAAAAGTAATTTCTTGTTTCACATATTTATTTATTGCCCACTCCATCTGGATGACATCATTTTGTATTTCCATATCTTGTCTTAGTCTTCAGCTTTTTGTTCAGTTCTTTCAGCACACTAACTGGCCAATAATTCACTTAAATAAATTGATTAAGCCAGAAGTCTGGGTAGCTGGTAGGCCCCCAGAAGCCTTGGGGTTCTAGATTCTCTAAGTTGCATTTTATTAGATTTTTTTAATCTTTTGATCCCATAAAGGCCTGAATAAAAATCTTGCCTAAGGAAAGAAATAAGTTGTGTAGAATGTTCAAGATTAAAATAATATTTCCCAATAAAATAAAAAGGCAAGTGTTTATGATACACAAGTCATATCTAGAAATAATGTTTACCTTCCTAACCTCCCCAAAATAGTCACCTTCTGTGAACTACTTTGGTGTTAGAACAAGATGAAAGTGAAAGAACAAGTGACTACACTCATACCTTTTACACTGTCGCTGTTATTCATATACACAGCATGCCTACTATTCCCTACCACCAAAGGATTGCCATCTGTATATGTCTAGGTTTCTCCTACATGGTACACTGCCTCTAGATAAGCTATAGTAACTTTCTTTGCAAGCCTCTGAGTTCTGACTGTGAGAAAAATTAAGGAAAAAATAGCCTATCTGCAGACTTCACATAACCTGTAACATACCCTTCTGAGTACAAACCCGGTTATGGGTAATTTAGATTAAGACCTAGTGAATAGGCTGAGTCTCCCCTTCTAAGTTTGTGCCAAAATCCACTTACACGTCTGAGGGTGGTGCTGCCAAACCCCAAGAAACTCAGAGTGTCGGTTCTCTGTGATGTGCTTTTGTTTTATTTAGAAAGACAGTTTGCTCACTCACACTCTTATGAGTCCAGTCTCACTCCTAGAGTGACCCTATGGACAACCACCAATGTCCTCAGAGTTTATAAGGCAAAGGTGTGCCATTCCTTGGCCATTTCTCCCCAATTACATTAAATGCTATTCAAGCCCATCAATGTGCGTACTGTTTTATTTACTTCTAGAGTGATTACAGATATTGAAATAAAATAGCAGAAAAACTGATAGCCATTTGCTAAACAAAATACAGTCTCACAATGAAAACAGACTTAGTACAAGCAAATTAAACTTCTCTGCCCTTGAAACTCACATTCATTGAAACAACATCAAAACTCACATTCAAAGCAAATGCATCTGGCCAGTGGAGGATTAAGTTCGTCTTTGGGTTATTTTCAAACCCTAGGCTACTTGTACACATTTTAAGGGCCATGCATACACATATGTGTTCTTTGATTCAGCTTCCTCATTGTATTAAATTATATTCCTTGTATAATACAGCACAACTTGTAAGAATGCGTTTTAAAGTTATAATGTTGAATATCCTTCTAATAAGCAATGAAACAAAATGTATAAACCAATAATGACAAAACTACCAATTTCAGAAAATTTCAACCATAAAAGGCAAACACCTTTCATTACAGTCCACCAATATCACTCAGTAAACACAATCTCTGCAGAAGTAAAAGTCATTCAGGTAATTCCACAATAAAGAGCGCTATAAGTAGCAAAGAAGTAGCTACTGGCAAACAACTTTGCATTTCAATGTTTCATCTACAAATTCAGTGACTACTGCCCTTGAAGAATTAATTTCCTATGCAACATTAAATAATACTGGTAAGCTGGTAATACTCAATAGGGAATGAATGACAAACTGACAACAGATTCATAGTTACTAAGCATTTCATATAAAGGAGGGCACACTCAGGAGTGTACAAAAATGCACCAGATAATTGACAATCAAAAGGCCACTGCAATATAAGCCCTCCATCTATGAGCAACGTCAAATGTAACAATATCAAGTGCTAATCAACCAGTTGGTAACAAAGTCACTGCACATAAAACTTGGAAGCCCTACTGATTTATTTCTTTATTTATTTTAAATTCCTGCAGCTTTTTTTGCCACATCAGTGCAGCACTGTCAAACCTTGCCATGCCCACAGCTTTCACAGAGCTGCATTGTGTATATAAATGAAATAACTACAGTTGCAATGTGGGCACCAGCATCATAAATGACCTTGTAGCATGGTCACATTCTGTGTCTGTCTTTGTCTGTTGTGCTGTGTCCGTGGGTATCTGCATGTGTGCCTGTTGGTCTGACTGTGTGTATTGCAGGGATGCAGGATGACCTCCATAGTTTATGTACAATTGGGTAAAATGTATATTTCTTTAAAACCCGCTATAATTAATAAGCTTTATGGGACAGTGGTATGCATCCTTGGCTATGCACTGTAAAGGCAGAGTACATTTCCTTGCAATGTAGTCTGCATGTCCCACCCAGCGATACAACCTAGAACACTGCAGGAAGCAGAGCTAAGAAAAGTCCCACACTTAAAAAACAGTGCTGGCAAGGATTCATCCCACTCAATGAGGTATGATGGTTTGCACTCCAGCTGAACATACATGTCCCTGGAGGGGCATAGAGGACAGGAAGATATTGGCAAGTAGGCCAGAGAGGCATGAAGTCAGTGCTGACTGTGGAAAACAAACTGCAAATCAAGCAGTATATACAAATATGCATACAATTTAATCAGTACTTCCACTAGGACAGCTGGAACTGGGGCACTGAAGATTCCAGAGTTTTAATTCCACAAAACTTTGTTTACTGTTTCAGAAGGATGTTTGGGCAGCCAGTCAGTTGTCAATGCCCTGATGAAGACTGGGATTTTGCAGCTGCAGCAATAAAAAACAAATGAAAATGTAAGTAGAAAAATAAATTTAAATCCAGCACAGCAAATGACCACCTGTGGAAAACAGACAGTTTACATTCCGAACATGAGTGTGGAATGCCTTGTCCATCTGCATTAGAGTGCAATGCACATACACATGGTCCTCCTTAAAGAAGACCCACCACTGAGTGAAAAAGTTTTTTTTTAATTGTCAAAGCCTCTTGCAGCATTTAAAGTGAGATGGTGATTGGCCCCTCAGTCCTATGCTTACAGTTCTCTTGGCAAACAAACAAGAAATAGAGTGGAAAAGCTGAGACCGAGAATCACTGCCAGTGTGACTGGTGGTGTAGCTAGAGTTTCTTCTACCTGTGGCTGTCTTTGAGTTTGCTAACCCCCCCTCACATAATCATGGTCAAATGGGGACCCCCCTCTATACACAACCCTCTCCCCCTGCAGCAATTTCAGTGTCCCATGACTTGGCTATTTCTCCCCATTTACCATAAACACTGTCATCTGCATACTGCTATATGCTTTATTTCTACAATGATTATTTGGATTTCATTTAAAACTTTTATTTTAAATTTTATAGCACAAACACTGACAGACATCTGCTAAACAAAGCAATAGTCTCACAATGAAAACAGACTTAGCATTAAAACTTCTCTGCCCTTGAAACTCATTAATTGAAACAGCATTGAAACCCACATTCAAAGAAAATGCATGTGGCCACTGGTGGATAAAGTTTACCTTTGGGCTGTTTTCAAATTATAGGCCCCTTACACACATATTTAGGACCATGCAAACATACATGTGTTCTTTGATTCACTTTCCTGATTGTATTAAATTATAGTCCTTGTATAATACAGCACACTTATTAGAGAGTGTTTTAAATGTATTGCTTTGAACATTTTTCCAGAAAGCAATGAAGCAAAATGTATGAACCAATAATGACAAAACAAGCCTGCCTAATTCTGAACATTTACATCAAAAAAGTCTACTCAAATTTCTGTCATCACAATCCATCAATATCAGTAAATATGCACAATCTCTGCAGAAGTAAAATTCATCTAAATAATTCCACATTAAAGAGATCTGTAACTAATGAAGAGATTGCTGCTAGCAAACAAATTTATATTTCATTGTTTCATCTACAAGTAAAGTGCCTGTTGCCATTCAAGGATACCCACATCTCCAGGTTAGTGGCGCAGCATGATGCCCCAGAGATCATCCATGTGCAACTATCAGCAAGCGAAACCACATTTCAAGTCGTAGCCTGTTATAGATCACCCACCATGTCCCAAGATGCTCACTCAGCATTCCTTGAGGCATTGGAAAATATAAAGGTCCTACCCAACATCATAATTTTGGGTGATTTCAACTACCCTGGTATAGACTGGGCAAACTACCAAAGTTTTAACTCCTATGCCCAGCGGTTCATAGAATTTATAAATTCAAATGCCCTTGAACAACTGGTATGTTCTTCCACTAGAGGGGACAACATATTGGATTTAGTCATCAGAAATATGGGCACCCATTGTACCACACCCGTTATCACTCCCTCTCTGGTCAGATCAGACCACAAACTGATAACCCTGGACAGCCTCACCCCTCCACCTCCCCCAGTCAAAGAAACCATTGTAAAAAACCTTTCCAAAACAAACTTCAAACTACTTGCATCAGAAGTGGAAAGATTCACTATTCCCTTGCAGAAGGATAATGATATCCAGGATGCAGAATCCTACACCAAGGCACTTTATATACATCTTCAGGATTGCATGGACCATGCTATCCCATATAAAACCAAGACTCCTTCCTCAAGCAAGAAGAAACCAGTCTGGTGGACCCCGGCCAGAAGCAAACTATACAATAAAAGGAGGAGACTTATACAAAAAAAGGCCAAATCTCAAGTAGAAAAATCATCCCTGATCAGCATTAGTAAGAAAATGAGGGCTCTCATCAGGTCAACTAAAACCAATTTCAAAAAGAATGTTGCCAAGGATAACCATAAGGCCTTCTATGGTTACATCAAAAACCTAAATGGCAACGCTCAGGTCTGTACTGAGCTAGTACAAAATGGAAAAAAAATACACTGACCCCACTGACATTGCCAGCACCTTGGCTGACAGGTTCAGTGCAAATCCCCCCACCACCACCACCACCTGCAGGGCCTATTACGATTCCTGGGAATTGTGTAACTCCAATAATTACTGATACGTTAGTTAATAAGGCTCTATCTAAAGCTAAAAACACTGCCTCCATGGGACCAGATGGTGTCCCGGGCTGTGTCATACGCGAGCTCCAAAATAAATTAACCCTGCATCTGAATATCCTGTTCAGTCTCAGCCTCTCGACAGGATATGTGCCCATAGAATGGCGCACAGCAACAGTGGTTCTGCTGCACAAGGATGGGCCCACAACCGACCCTGGGAACTAGTGACCAATAAGCCTGACCAGTCTCATCTGTAAGGCAATGGAGTGAATCATTATGAAACTCATAAATGGAGAGACTGGGAAGCTCCAAACACTTGACCCCACACAGTTCGGCTTTGTCAAGGGCAGATCATGCCTCCTGAGCCTGGTGGACTTCTTTGAGACAATTACTCAGGCTATAGATAAGGGAAAGGAGGTACACATGGCTTACCTTGACCTTGCTAAAGCATTTGACACCATTCCCCATTCAGGTATTATTTATAAACTACCAACCTAGGCATAAACCCTTACGTCACAGGATGGATCGCAATCTGGCTCTCAGACAGATCCCACAAAGTAAAAGTAGCGGGATCTATGTCCGAATCCAGACCAGTAATGAGCGGTGTGCCTCAGGGCTCTGTCCTGGGCCCCCCCCCTGTTTGGCATATACTTCTCAGAAGTACAGGCAAGCACTGAAGGGATGTGGCTGAACAAGTTTGCAGATGACTGCAAACTGAGTGCTTTAATAGAGTCTCCGGCCAACATAGATATCCTACAGAAGGGCCTTAATGAGACTGATGCATGGTGGCAAAGCCATGGTCTCAAGCTAAATGCTAATAAATGCATAGTAATCCCCTTTGGAAAAAACATAGTACCCGCGAACTACCACATAGGCGGTAACCCCCTGAAATCTGAAGAAGTAATAAGGGATCTAGGGACCCAAGTAGATAGTCAGCTTTCCTTTGATAACCATGTTGCCAAGGTGGTTAGAAAATCCTTCTATGTGACCCATCTGATCACAAAAGGGTTCGCATCAAGATCTAAGGATGTAGTGGTGCCCCTCTACTCTTCCCTCATCAGACCCATTATTGAGTACAATGCACCAATTGGAATGTACCTGGCTAGGCATCTCCAGCAGCTGTAGAGAGCACAGAGGTACCTAACCAAGAGGATTACTGGCCTCAAACAGTTGCCCTATGCAGCACGATTGAAAAAACTAAGGCTTTTCTCTGTTGCATATCGCCTTCTCAGAGGCGATCTCTGTCTAACATACAGAACCATGTCCAACCCAGAACTGTTGAACATGCTCCATCTTAGCAAAACCAAATCTACTCAAGCTACATGCTCTAGGGATATAAACCTCAGCACAACAATGAATAGAACATGCTGGAGGGATAGATTCCCTTCCCAAAGACTTCCCTTGCTATGGAACAAGGTCCTGATCTACATAAGACAGAGCTCCTCACTATCACTCTTCAAGAAGAACTTTGATGAGTGGATGGGTAATAGGAAGTTCACACCAGGGATAATACCAACAGCTCTACTAGATAGGGGCCAAGGGTACTAGCTGCTAGATCAAGGGCCTAGTGAACTAACCAAAGGGGCGGTGAATACCACACAACGTGGCTGGGCTAATATATACCTTCAGGCAGATAGTCCAGTACCTACCTATGAACCTATGAACCTATAAGAATAAATTACCTATGTTACATTAAAAAATGATAAGCTGGTTCATAGGTTCATAGGTTGATACTAGGCTATCTGCCCTAGGGCAATTACAAGCCTAGCCAGAGTGTGTTTGGCTTTCGCCACCCTTTTAAATGAGTTTACTATACCCTTTTAAGGTTAGTTTACTGTGCCTCTGTCTAGCAGTGACGCAGAAGTGATCCCAGGGTAAACCTATGATCTCCCATCCACTCGTCAAGATTTCTCTTGAAGAGGAGCAGTGAGGGGGCTCTGTCTGACATGGACTGGGACTCTATTCCAAAGTGATGGGAGCCTCTGGGTTATAAATCTGTCCCTCCAGCATGTTCTATTAATTTCTGTGCTGAGGTTTAAGTCCCTCGAGTGCGTAGCTCTAAGGGATTTGGATTTTCTGAGGTGGAGCATGTCCATTAAATCTGGGTTTGTCATGGCTTTATACGTCAGGCACAGGTCACCTCTGAGTAGGCAGTATACAACTGAGTATAGCTGGAGTTTCTTTAACCGGGCAGCATAGATCATCTGTTTGAGTCCCTTGAACATCTTGGTGAGGTACTTTTGGGGTCTTTCCAGTTGGTGCAGGTGTCGGGTAAGGTACATCCCAAATGGGGCATTGTATTCTATTATGGGCCTGATGAGTGATGAGTAGAGGAGCACAATGACCTCTCTTGATTTAGATGTGAACCCTTTCATGATAAGGTGGGCTATATAGAAGGTCTTTCTAACCACTTTGGCGACGTGATTGTCAAAGGAAAGATTGCTATCCACTTGGGTCCCCAAATCCCTAATTACTTCTTCCGTGCTTAGTGGATTACCATCTATGTGGTAATTTGTGGGCACTTTGTTTTTCCCAAAGGGGATGACTATGCACTTTTTGGCATTTAGCTTTAGGCCATGGTTCTGGCACCAGTTATCCGTCTCCGTGAGACCCTTTTGGAGGATGTCTGTGTCAGTTGGCGAGTCGATTATGGCACCCAATTTGCAGTTGTCTGCGAACTTGGTCAGCCATAGTCCTCCCGTGTTAGCCTGTACTTCAGAGAAATATATACCGAACAAGAGAGGTCCCAGGACTGAGCCTTGTGGGATGCCACTAGTAACTGGTTTAGAGTCTGACATGGATCCCGCAATTCTGACCATGTGGGTTCTATCCTTGAGCCAGTTTGCAACCCATCTTATAACATAGGGGTTGATATTTAAGCTGAAGAGCTTATTTATGATGCCCGAGTGGGGTAATGTGTCAAAGGTTTTGCGAGGTCCAGATAGGGTGTGTGGACTACCTTCCCTTCATCTATGGCCTGGATAACTGTTTCAAAGAAGTCAACCAGGTTCAGGAGGCAGGATCTGCCCTTAACAAAGCCAAATTGTGTAGGATTCAGCGTCTGCAGGTCCCCAATATCTTTGTTTATGAGCTTCATGATGATCCGCTCCATAGCTTTGCAGACCGGGCTAGTCAAACGTATGGGGCGATAGTTAACAGGGTCCGTTGAGGCACCGCCTTTGTGGAGTGGGACCACTGTTGCTGTATGCCATTCCTTGGGTACATATCCTGTACTAAGGCTGAGGTTGAACAGTAACTTTATATAAGGTTTTAGTTCTTCTTGGAGCTCATGTAGGACGCAGCCCGTGACACCGTCCGGTCCCATTGATATTGTGTTTTTTGCTTTGGAGAGGGCAGCTCTCACCCGAGCATCTAAGATGTCAGGGAGGTGACTCTCTGCTGGGATAGATATTTGCTCTTTTGGGGGGGAAGGGGCGGAGAAGTATGCACTGAACCTGTCTGCCAGGATGTTGGCTATGTCTGTGGGTTCAGTGTATTTTTTTGTCATTTTGGATTAACTCTGAACATATTTTGGAGTTGCCACCCAGGTTTCTGACATAACTAAAGAAGGCCTTGTGATTATCTTTGGTGTCCTATGCAATTTTTCTCTCGAAGCTGGCCTTGGATGATTTTATGAGGGACCGTCGTTTTTTGCTAGTACTGATGAGAGATGCCTTCCCTTTTAGGAATTTAGCTCTATCATGTAGTAGCTTCCTCCTTTTGTTGTAAAGCTTATTTATTGCTGGGGTCCACCAGATTGGACGCTTGCCTTTGGAGGATTGGGTCTTGGTTTTATTTGGGATTGCATGATCCATGCATTCCTGAAGGTGTCCATAGAATGCGTTAATAAAGGTTTCTGCAGTTTGGGCCGTAGTTTCCGCTGACCCGGGGGCTTTGAAGGATGTCACCTCAGTTTTGAGAAGTGTGCAGTTAGCTTTTGAGAAATTTTTCACTGTGGTTTTCTGGGCTGGGCGTGGGGTCGGGATGTGGATGTCCAGTGAGATTAATTTATGGTCCGATCTTACCAATGAGGGGTATACTTCTGGTGTGTAGCATAGTGTCCCCATGTTGGTGATGATTAGATCCAGTATGTTTTCCCCTCTTGTGGGAGTGGTGACTAGTTGTTCCACAGCATTTGAGTTTACAAATTCAAGGAACCTTTGGGCCAGAGCGCTGGGGCTTGAGTAATGCCCTCAGTCTATGTTTGGGTAGTTGAAATCACCCAGTATAATGGTGTTTGGAGAGGCCTTCATATTCTCCAGTGTTTTCAGGAAGGCTGAGTGAGGTTCCTGAGATTGGGAGGGTGGTCTGTAGCAGGCTATAAACTTAAAGGCAGTTTTGCCCACTGTTAGTTGCACATGGATGGTCTCTGCTGCTTCATGCAGTGCCACTTACCTGGAGGTGTGAGTATCTTTGATGAATATGGATACTCCCCCTCCTTTTGTGGTTCGGTCCGAGTTTTGGGGCCAAAAAGCATGGTATGAGGTGTAGCATGGTAGTGCTGGTGTGCTCTCAGGAGCCTTGAACCAGGTTTCTGTTACTGCACAGATATCGATATTCTTCATACTGAGGAGAGCTTCGAGTGCGTGCATCTTGAGGTTTAGACTTCTGGCATTGTGTAGCGTTACCCTTAGTTTCTTTTTCTCTGTGTTATCTATGGAGGTGGGTTTGTCCTTTGAGCCTTGCCTAAAAAAGGCACTATGGGGGTGGCAAGAGCCTTTGCCAGTATCCGAAAGCCCAGGGCTGACAGGTGCAATTCATGCCTAGCGATGCAATGTGGCTTGTCGAGCATGTCATCCCACGCTGACAGACACTAGATCCCCTTTGAATGACACCAATACTTTAGCCAATTGTTAAAATCGATCATTTTTTCTTTATACTGCAGCATCATTCTTGGTGAGGGTAAGATGCTACTCAAGGTCAGGGTCATACCGGCCTGGGCTACATGATCAGAGAGCTCCTCTATGTCTCTTTTCATGTAGTCCAGGGAGATATGTCTCAGGTCATTCACACCAGCATGGACAATGACTGAGTCATATTTGTACTTGCTTTGGAGTGATCTGAATGCTTGCGTTATGTGGCGGATCCTGGCACCTGACAGGCAGCTTACCGTGACCCTCTCCTTGTTTAGTCTGGTGAGTGGGACGTCAGTGTGTCTGACAATAGAGTCACCTATTACAAGTGTATCAGGTGTTTTGTTTAGCCTTAAGGGCTGGGTTTGTTTGTCACACTGACTTTGTGAATTATGTGTTAAACTTGTTTTGTTTTGGGGTAGCAGGTGCTTGGATGTCTGCTTTGGAGGTCTCTGCTGCTTAGGCAGATTCTTATTTAGAGCCTCCTAATGTATTTTTTGGTGTGTTTATCTGTTTGGTTAGATGTTGTGGTAGGTCTATGTGAGACTGGATTTGTGGGTGTGTGGTTACCTTCTCCTCCTGACTGACTGGGCCAGTACTGAGTTGAGAGAGCTCAGCCTCCAGTTTGGCTATATGGTTGCATCTCTCACATACATTTGAGCTTGTTTGGAGGAGGAGGGAGTTGTCTGTGTACATGAGGCAGTTGTAACACTGCCTCAGGATTCCCAGATTCACCAGCTGGACTGGAGAGGAAACCAGCATCTGTCCTTTGGTCATGCCAGAAAAATATAGGTAACTCCTTTATAACTGATCAAAAAGGACCAATAGGGGCCGGGTGCTCTAGGGAGTATCTAGGGATGTAGTGCTTTTGGTTTATTAGTGCTAACTTATATAAAATTGCTTGTATGAGCAAGTGCAAGTGCAGGGCTTTAGACAGAAAATAGGGTCCTTATTTTAAGAGTTAGAGCAGTTCTAAGGGAAAAAGTGAAGAGCAGACTTTGTGGAACCGAAAAAGGTTTAAGCCCGATTAAGCGGCACTGCCCGATGCTGCGCTATGTGCAAAATCGCGCAAAGCCGCGCCAAAGCGAGTTTTATACAGGGGGACTTGAAAGAGCTAGAAATTAGTCCAAAACAGCCAATAAACTACAAGATTCTTGTGCTGGGATCACTCCTCCAGGGACAGATAGGCTGCTCAAAGCCCCACACTCCCACTGGTGAACAAAGAAGCTTCCTTCTATCCAAGTAAGAAAATGGGAAACACAGAAACTATCCAAAAGTCCAGAATACAGCAAAGCCTGTATTAGGGACTATTCTAGGTCAGGAAAGGTGGGAAACAAGGATATTTTTTTGTTTTTTTTTCTTTTTTTTGCAAGACAAACAGAAGAAAATGCAGTAAATATTTAACACAGGCTAGCACACTTGAGTGTGTAGCCTCAACAGTTAAATTCAACAACAAGACAAATTTTTAAAGTGCAGGAATAAATTAATTGTATAACAAGCTTTAAACAGGCAAAACAGCAGATATAACTCACTTTTCGGTGAGAAAGGACAGTCGCAAAGGTAATACTGTAATAGGGAATGGAAGGCAAACTGATAACAGGATCATAGTTACTAGGTATCTCCTCCAAAGAAGGACATCTCAGGACTGCAGCATCCACCCCCTTTAAAGTATAACACAGTACAGTATCAGCAATCCATCTACATACTGTGGGAGTACAACCCACAGCCTTCTACATCAAAAGCAAGTATACTACTTGTTGTGCTACTAACAACGTAAACAGACTTGGCATAAGCACCACTAAACTTCTATTCCCCTGAAGCTCTCATATCCTTGTAAAATCCACTTGACACTCAACTATATCGCTCAACTTTGCAGCACAAGCAATCTGGAAAAAGCCAACATTTATTGGGGGGGGGGGGGCCCAAAACCAGGGACACATTTTAAATATTGCTGGTGTAATCTTAGAAAGTTGCTAGAATAAAATGTTTTGCATTACCATGCATTTTCAGAAAGATAGGAAGACTGAAACTTAAATGGCTAACAATATTTAGTGAATTCAGTTCTCACTAATTTGCCAGAAAAACATACATTTTAAGAAGAACAGACAAAACGTATGAGCTCAATATTCCAGACATTCTGTGCAAATCTGGACAGTTGAGAGCTATGGACTCAACTCCTTGAGTCACAAGTGATGGTAGGGGTAGAGAATTCAGGCTCTTGTCCCTTGTAACTAAGGTATACCTAATTGGGGCATTTCACACACACACACACACACACACACACACACACACACACACACACACACACGCAAATTCCCATTACCTGGTCTGTGTATTGAGCACTTTGAACAGCAGCAAAAAATAACATGCACAGGCAACAGGTGTCCTAGGACTTTGATGCTTATTAATGTAAAGGGGGGAGGCTTCAGACCCCCGAGACCCCCAGTATATCTGCCAGTACATTCATTTCAGTTTTAGACATCATTTTCCTTAAAACTTGCATTGCTAACACAAAACTTGTTATTGTAGCATGTTTCTATGTTTATAAGAGCAATATTTAAAGTATATCACTACTTTGGGCCTTTGTCCTGGCATTATATTAGGCTTTGTCCCGATTTCTTGCGTTAACTTCCATGTGCACCATATGTCTAATGCAGCACGAAGGTGCGCTCATATAAAAGTACATGCTAGGGCACCAAAAGTAAGAGCTTTCTTGTCTCTCACAAAAAGAGGATGCAGTATGAAACTATAGGACCAAGGTTCAAATTTGAAAGATTATGTACTAGGACAAATTAAGACCAGGCAAGAGGAGCACTGCCCTGGCCAAGTAATAGAAGGAAAAGATCCAGCACTAAGAAAGAAAAGAATAAAATGAGAAAAGAGTGATAATGAGAAGGTGTTGATACTGATCTGTTCAAACACCTACTGTTAGGGTAAGTTTACTTACACAGGTGTGTTTATTATTAGATCACTGTTATGGTAAGTTTACTTACACAGGTGTACTGTGTTTATTATTAGATCACTGTTATGGTAAGTTTACTTACACAGGTGTACTGTGTTTATTATTAGATCACTGTTATGGTAAGTTTACTTATACAGGCGTACTGTGTTTATTATTTGATCATTGTTATGGTAAGTTTACTTACACAGCTGTACTCTGTTTATTATTAGATCACTGTTATGGTAAGTTTACTTACACAGATGCTATGTGTTTATTATTTGATCACTGTTATGGCAAGTTTACTTGCACAGCTGTACTCTGTTTATTATTAGATCACTGTTATGGTAAGTTTACTTACACAGGTGTACTGTGTTTATTATTAGATCACTGTTATGGTAAGTTTACTTACACAGGCGTACTGTGTTTATTATTTGATCATTGTTATGGTAAGTTTACTTACACAGGTGTACTCTGTTTATTATTAGATCACTGTTATGGTAACTTTACTTACACAGGTGTACTGTGTTTATTATAAGATCACTGGTATGGTAAGTTTACTTACATAGGTGTACTGTGTTTATTATTAGATCACTGTTATGGTATGTTTACTTACAAAGGTGTACTGTGTTTATTATTAGATCACTGTTATGGTATGTTTACTTACACAGGTGTACTGTGTTTATTATTAGATCACTGTTATGGTATGTTTACTTACACAGGTGTACTGTGTTTATTATTAGATCACTGTTATGGTAAGTTTACTTACATAGGTGTACTGTGTTTATTATTAGATCACTGTTAGGGTAAGTTTACTTACACAGGTGTACTGTGTTTATTATTAGATCACTGTTATGGTAAGTTTACTTACATAGGTGTACTGTGTTTATTATTAGATCACTGTTATGTTATGTTTATTTACACAGGTGCACTGTGTTTATTATTAGATCACTGTTATGGTATGTTTACTTACACAGGTGTACTGTGTTTATTATTAGATCACTGTTATGGTAAGTTTACTTACACAGGCGTACTCTGTTTATTATTTGATCATTGTTATGGTAAGTTTACTTACACAGGTGTACTGTGTTTATTATTAGATCACTGTTATGGTATGTTTACTTACACATGTCTACTGTGTTTATTATTAGATCACTGTTAATGTATGTTTACTTATACAGGTGTACTGTGTTTATTATTAGATCACTGTTATGGTAAGTTTACTTACACAGACGCATTGTGTTTATTATTTGATCACTGTTATGGTAAGTTTACTTACACAGGCGTACTGTGTTTATTATTAGTTCACTGTTATGGCAAGTTTACTTACACAGATGCTTTGTGTTTATTATTTGATCATTGTTATGGTAAGTTTACTTACATAGGTGTACTGTGTTTATTATTAGATCACTGTTATGGTAAGTTTACTTGCACAGGTGTACTGTGTTTATTATTAGATATCTGTTATGTATGTTTACTTACACAGGTGTACTGTGTTTTTTATTAGATCACTGTTATGGTAAGTTTACTTACACAGGCGTACTGTGTTCATTATTTGATCATTGTTATGGTAAGTTTACTAACACAGGTGTACTCTGTTTATTATTAGATCACTGTTATGGTAAGTTTACTTACACAGGTGTACTGTGTTTATTATTACATCACTGCTATGATAAGTTTACTTACACAGGTGTACTGTGTTTATTATTAGATCACTGTTATGGTATGTTTACTTACACAGGTGTACTGTGTTTATTATTAGATCACTGTTATGGTATGTTTACTTACACAGGTGTACTGTGTTTATTATTAGATCACTGTTATGGTATGTTTACTTACACAGGTGTACTGTGTTTATTATTAGATCACTGTTATGGTAAGTTTACTTACACAGGCGTACTGTGTTTATTATTTGATCACTGTTATGGTAAGTTTACTTACACAGGTGTACTCTGTTTATTATTAGATCACTGTTATGGTATGTTTACTTACACAGGTGTACTGTGTTTATTATTAGATCACTGTTATGGTATGTTTACTTACACAGGTGTACTGTGTTTATTATTTGATCATTGTTATGGTACGTTTACTTACACAGGTGTACTCTGTTTATTATTAGATCACCGTTATGGTAAGTTTACTTACACAGGTGTACTCTGTTTATTATTAGATCACTGTTATGGTAAGTTTACTTACACAGGTGTACTGTGTTTATTAATAGATCACTGTTATGGTAAATTTACTTACACAGGTGTACTGTGTTTATTATTAGATCACTGTTATGGTAAGTTTACTTACACAGGTGTACTGTGTTTATTATTAGATCACTTTTATGGTAAGTTTACTTACACAGGTGTACTCTGTTTATTATTAGATCACTGTTATGGTAAGTTTACTTACACAGGTGTACTGTGTTTATTAATAGATCACTGTTATGGTAAGTTTACTTACACAGGCGAACTGTGTTTATTATTAGATCACTGTTATGGCAAGTTTACTGACACAGGCGTACTGTGTTTATTATTAGATCACTGTTATGGTAAGTTTACTTACACAGGCGTACTGTGTTTATTATTAGATCACTGTTATGGTAAGTTTACTTACACAGACGCATTGTGTTTATTATTTGATCACTGTTATGGTAAGTTTACTTACACAGGCGTACTGTGTTTATTATTAGATCACTGTTATCGTAAGTTTACCTACAGAGATGCTTTGTGTTTATTATTTGATCACTGTTATGGTAAGTTTACTTACATAGGTGTACTGTGTTTATTATTAGATCCCTGTTGTCGTAGTATAATCCTGAAAAATTAGTCACTTTTATAACGTATAGTGAAGATATGTACGCATGACTAAGTCACTGCCTCTAGAAGGGTTTGAGAGTCCACCACTATCAAAAAGTCCTAGAAGTATCTAAATCTCTGACGGAGCAAGCTTTGGCCTTTGAAGGAGGGTCTTCTGTTGGTGAGAGTAACAAAGTTGGATAAAATGGAATAATCATTTAAAAATTGTCTGTTTGGACACTTGTCCTTCTCTCTTTCCATTAAATGAAATGAAGAGGTGATCAAAGACACAGGCGTAATGTGTTTATTATTAGATCACTGTTATGGTAAGTTTACTTACACAGGCGTACTGTGTTTATTATTAGATCACTGTTATGGTAAGTTTACTTACACAGACGCATTGTGTTTATTATTTGATCACTGTTATGGTAAGTTTACTTACACAGGCGTACTGTGTTTATTATTAGATCACTGTTATGGTAAGTTTACTTACACAGATGCTTTGTGTTTATTATTTGATCACGGTTATGGTAAGTTTACTTACATAGGTGTACTGTGTTTATTATTAGATCACTGTTATGGTAAGTTTACTTGCACAGGTGTACTGTGTTTATTATTAGATATATGTTATGGTATGTTTACTTACACAGGTGTACTGTGTTTATTATTAGATCACTGTTATGGTATGTTTACTTACACAGGTGTACTGTGTTTATTATTAGATCACTGTTATGGTAAGTTTACTTACACAGGTGTACTGTGTTTATTAGTAGATCACTGTTATGGTAAGTTTACTTACATAGGTGTACTGTGTTTATTATTAGATCACTGTTATGGTATGTTTACTTACACAGGTGTACTGTGTTTATTATTAGATCACTGTTATGGTATGTTTACTTACACAGGTGTACTGTGTTTATTATTAGATCACTGTTATGGTAAGTTTACTTGCAAAGGTGTACTGTGTTTATTATTAGATCAGTTATGGTATGTTTACTTACATAGGTGTATTGTGTTTATTATTAGATCACTGTTATGGTAAGTTTACTTGCACAGGTGTACTGTGTTTATTATTAGATCAGTTATGGTATGTTTACTTACACAGGTGTACTGTGTTTATTATTAGATCACTGTTGTCGTAGTATAATCCTGAAGAATTAGTCACTTTTATAACGTATAGTGAAGATATGTACACATGACTAAGTCACTGCCTCTAGAAGGGTTTGAGAGTCCACCACTATCAAAAAGTCCTAGAAGTATCTAAATCTCTGACAGAGCAAGCTTTGGCCTTTGAAGGAGGGCCTTCTGTTGGTGAGAGTAACAAAGTTGGATAAAATGGAATAAGCATTTAAAAATTGTCTGTTTGGACACTTGTCCTTCTCTCTTTCCATTAAATGAAATGAAGAGGTGATCAAAAGCACAAAAGTCTTTAGCCTTATCACCATAGTGTCTGAGTTGCTTGTGGACATCCAAAGTGTATAAGATTTAATTAACAGAAATTCAACCATTACCTTAGTTCTTAGATTTACCTTATCCCTATCAAACTTTGGAAGGTTTGCACATCCATGAGCGTTTATAACACAGATACTCATCTAGCCAAAGACAGAGCAGTGAGTAAAAGGTTTTATATGTCAAAGACTTCATGCCAATCTGAAAAGTGGTTCCAAAGGAGGAAGAGTGACCTTTTTCTAAAACAAAGTTGAGATCCTAAGGAGAAGCCACTGTTTTTTGAGGTGGACAGATACTCAAAACCCTTTCAACAATTGTTTAATCCAAAGCAATGAAGAAAAGGGGATCTAAAGGCTGACAAGTAGAAGTTGTCCACAAGATGAATTATAATGGATGAGTAAGATAGGTCGGATCTGAGTTATTTATACATATATTGGAGCTCAGCAGGAGCCTACGCAGTGGATGGTTGCTGGTTCCTGTTGTGGCACCAACTATAAATTCTTTTTCATTTGGCTAAATATGATTTTCTAGCAGCAGGTTTTCTAGTCTCCTATAGTACCTGCAGCACATCCACAGAAAAAAAGGTACCCAAATGAGATTAAAATACTTTAATCCAAGCACTCATATGTAAGTTTGCAAGTCAGGTTGAATCAGTGATTCCTTATACTGAGAGTAGACTCAGTCTATAGGGAAGTTTGTGGTAACTGCCCTTGGTCATTTTCATGAGAATGGAGAATCAGTGTTTGAGACAAAAGGGCATGATTGTTGGAGAGTCTTTTGGATCTTTAAAAGAACTCTGGTTATCACTGGAAAGGTTGCAAAGGCATATAGAAACATTCCTGATCATGGTAAGGAAAACACATCTGTCTTCCCGGCCTTCTTGTAAGATGTCCAGGGGCAGAATTTGTTTAGCTGTCCATATAGAATGGATGCAAACATACAGTATCTATATGAGGAGTTCCCCATGCATTAATAATCTCCTGGAAGACATCTGGGTGTAACATCCATTTGTGGGGGTGTATCCTGGATTTGCTGTATGAGGGTGCCACTGTGTTCTTCTCTGACAGGATGCAAAAAAGCTCAGAGGAAAAGCTTGTGCTCAGATTCACTTCCCAGGGGTATTACAGTTACTCTGAGTGGTAAGATCTTCTTCCCCCTTATTTCTTTATGTATCACATCATATGTCTGTGATTATCAAAAGTGGTTCTAGAATCTACAGATGATTTAAGTTCCTTAATGCATTCATCAAGGCCATCATTTCATTGATGAGTATGTGTTTTTTTTTCTTGAAGTGATGGTCCCAAACTGCTTGTACGTTGATGTCCAAGTTAGCAGCATATGTTTAGGGCATTGTTTCATTGGTGATCATGTTTTTTTTTTTTTCTTGAAGTGATAGCTCCATACCACTTGCAAGTTGATGACCTTGGAAACAGCATTTATCAAGGCCATCATTTGTTGATGATTATGTGTTATTTCTTGACATAATGGTTCCATATTGTTTGTATGACGATACTCTTGGACAGAATATTTCTCAAGGCCATTGTTTCATTGATAACTATGAACTTATGGTCTCAAACCACTTGTAAATCTATGGCTTGGGTACTGCTCCTCATGCAAAGTGTGATGCACCCACTATCACAGAATGAGTAGGGTCAAGGTAGGGGGACACAGCTAGATCAGCATCCCACATGGTCTGATTCACCCGCTATAACAGATGATTTTGACAAATTCTAGAACAGGGGAAAAATGACAGAGGATGCTTGTGTTGAGTCCACACACTGATTAACCACTGAATTTTTCTCATGTGTAGTCTAGCTAGTGGAAGCATAGCTATAGTGGAAGACATGTATCCACACATTTTAGGATAATCATTTTCATTTATCATAGCTTGGTGGGCAAACTCCAGGGAATGGACATGGTAGAAAGCAAACTTTTATGAAGGAAGATAAGCCATCATTAGGGATGTGTTAAGTGGGCATCCTGGAAATGCCAGTCTCTGTGAAGCAAACATAGGACATTCCTGCATAATGAGACAAAAATAGATTTTGAACCAGATTCATGACAAAAACAAAATAGCCTGCAAAAATAATTTAAATATCCAAGTACCGAAAATGCACATTCCCTATGTCCTGCAAAAAGCAGTCACTGGAAAGAAATTTTGTGAATATCATTGGAGCTGTGGAAAGACTAAAGAGTAAGAAAGTGAATGGAAAATGTAAACCAGATACTGAAAAAAAATAAAAACGTCTAAGTCTCTATGGATAGGAATATGACGATAGGCAGTTTTAAAATCCAGAGTAACCAAAAACTAATGTGGAGGCATGGGGGGAGGACTGAAAGCTAAGCATTTTAAAATTGGTAACTTTTATAAACAGATTGAGAAAAGACAGATCCAACACAGACCTCCAGGTTCTCTCTTTCTTGGATACTAGGAAGATTCTGGAATAAAATAATTTCCTTTGTTGGGATTTTGGAACTGTTTCTATGATACATTGGGATATTTGCGATAGAATGGTATGAAACAAATGAGTCTGATTTCCTGGGTTTGGAAGAACTCCTAGGTTTGGAGGAAATTAATTCTAGTGTTACCTGTATCTGTTCTTTACTATTTCCAGTACCCAGAAATCATTGTGATTTGTTTCTAAACAGGGATTGCTTGAGAAATCTTATTTGCTAGTCTGAGTGGATGGTAGATGGAAACGAGATGAAGATAGTCATTTCTTTCTTAGCATAGAACTAACTTTCAGCTCCACTTCTCTTTTTCATTGAATCTCCTTGTCACATTTTCTCATATTAATTTTTGCCAGATATTTGCTGGGACAGTTTGAAAGATTTCCTGGAAAAGGGCCCCAGGCTACAGCAGTAGTTTGTGTTGTACATTGAAATGGGTTATTGAAATATCTGCTTTATCCCTTGAATATGCTCCCCTCAAATCTTTTTGAAACCTCATTCTAGAAAGTACCAAACTAAACTTTGTTGTCCATGGCAACATGACATATCTTAGCCTTTGATTTAGCAGTCTAAGCAAAGCATATCTGCACTTGACAAAACCCATGGCAGCTGCTCAGGAAACTGTATCATCTTCATCCTATGAAATTTTAGGATATGTTTGGTCACTCGAGACACTGAAAAAATCATGTTAAGTGGAGAGTTTCCTTCAGAAGAAGGTAAGTCAACAATAGTTTTACTCATATATGCTTTATCCAAGTAAGCCCGATAACTGCATGTCCTAAATGCTAGGGTAGGAGATGTGTAGATGTTTTTCCATACCTGTCAAAAGGCCTTCCATCCTTGTCAGATGGAGCAGGGATAATAATAATAGGTAACTGTTTAAAACTGGAGTCATTGGCCAAGTAAATAGAGAGATCTGCTGCAGGTTTACAAAATAAATATTTGTGGGTTTGAGGTACTTTGTAAAAGCTATCAAAATTCTTGGGTGCAGGAGATTGACCCTGTGTAGAGGGACATGTAGATTTAAAATCAAATTCCAGAGCTCCAATGACAGGAGTAATAACAAAGGAAGGGGGTTGGCTATTCTCCTTGAAGGAGGTCATAATTACCTCTTCTATATATGTGAGATTTCTTTCTTTTTTTTTCTTCCCATGGGAAGAGGTCCTCTGCAGGCAGGACAGGAGTTCTGATAACCATCATGTACTGCCTCCTCTTCTAACTCTCACAGGCTTTGTTTGAGGAAGAGGGTGATATTTTTCTTTTCAAATGAGAAGTGGATGAAGAAGAGGATTCTGAAAACCAAAAGGGATTGAAATGCCTCTTAACAAAAGATGACCCCTCTTCCTTTAATTCTCTGTTAGAAGAGGTAGATGGAGAAGAACGATGTTTGGTCTTCTGGGTTTTTGTTCTCTGGTTATCTAAAATGATAGTCTTAACACAAATAACACAAAACAAACCCAGTCTTGCAATCCTCAAAAAGGAAAAAAATCCACTGCAGCCAAACACAAACAAAGAATTATTATGAATATTGAAAAACTTCAGTTTAAAGTAAAAAATATTTTTATGTTTTGTACAGCTTTCACAGGCACTACAAAAAAAAGACAAGAACAGTTACAACTTACATCAAGACTAGAAATAAAAAAGAAACAGCCATCAGTGAAGTCCAGTCAAATAAAACAAAGAAGCCACTTCTGATATTGTTTAGTAGCCATTTAGTGCAATGAAACTCGTTATCTATTCCCTAAGCAGCAACAGGGATTCCATCCAGCCCTTCTGAAAGAACAAGATGGAGTTTTCCTTTCTCGGATATAGTTATGTATCTGGTCTTTGAGGACACACCCAGCTTCTGACACTAAGTGGCATCACTAGGGAAGCACTTGGAAGCATCTGATAACGAGACCCAGGAACACCAACAGGGTCATAGAGGAGTCACCCAGCAGAAATAAATAGACCCATGAACTCCAACAGGGTCATAGAGGAGTCACCCAGCAGAAATAAATAGACCCATGAACACCAACAGGGTCAAAGAGGAGTTACCCAGCAGAAACGAGTGAAGAGAGGTTGAAGTCAGAACAGCTTGAGAAGCCTCTTTATCCGATTTTCCTTTCGTAGGAATTGGAAGGGGGGCATCTGAGGTAGTCAAGCTGATATCCGTCAATGTAGAAGTAAGGGCCTTTAGTAATGGATTTTGAAGCAATATGCTAAGGTTGTAAATTCAACTTAAAATTGTCTTGGAAATAAAGGACAAACAAATCTGACAGGAATGGATGCCATGTGCCTCTCTTGACAAAAAACAAATAGGCTCTGTGGAAATCTTTATATGGTATCTGTCTTCCAAACAGATACTTCCCTACTTTCCTAGACATGCAAATACAATTAATCGTCAGTTCTCAAGCTAGGTTTGGTATTCAGCCTGTGACGTAGAGGGTTACAGCATAAACGTAAAACGGTACCAAGGTTAAGTCAATAAGTTATCACCCCAGCTCTTAAATCTAGGAGAATGCTTCTAGTTCCCTCCCAACAGGAGGGATAAGACACTTTGGAGAAATTTTTTTTAAGTTTTTTAAAAAGTTAATTCAAGAGTTAAGTTTGCTGAGGGACAAGTGTTCTTGCTCTGATGTTATAACAGTTACATTTCTGTTATTTAAAGGCATTCTGAGACCATAGAGAGAGGATCCAAGGTTGCAAAATTGTTGAGTAGTGAAAAAGAATAAAGCTAGGGAAATAAGTCGACCAATCTCAAGGTTTGGCGTTGAGTCCCTTAATGGAATATTCCAAGCAGTCCAAGGATGGCTACCCGATTCAGTCTCTTGTGAATCCTCTCATTAAGTTTAGAATTTACCAGGTGTTTATTTAGGTGAAAAAACAAATATTTATCACAACTTACCAAATGAGGTATAAAATGCTTATATTTACTAAACTCCCCATTATATTATGAGACAGGAAGACAGCACATATAATAAGTAACACTTTAAAACACCTTTGCATAAGCCTCGATGGGTCTATCAAGGATTTGGAACAAATAAATTCAGTTTTATAGCAAAATAATGCCTTACTTTCACTAAACTGGAGTTGCCTCTGCTTACACAGATGTCATCTTCATGTATAATTTTTTTTAGATCTTTCTTTTGCAAGCCCCTTTTCTTCTATTTAACTAGTGCATGACAAAAGTTACAAGAGAAGCCATGCCCACTTTTCTGGGACTCATTAAAGTCATTGAACTGTTTTTGCTAAAATATGTCCTCCTTAGCCTATAAAACAAGGCAGTGTCTGTTTTTAAGAAGCTCATTCTTTGTTATATTAATAATGATAATGCCTGCTTCGAAGGGACTAATTTCAGTTGAGAAGACACAGGTCTTTTTTTTTTTGTAAAACCTCTTTAGACTCATAGCAGCAATTGTAATTCTTTGATATTTTGATAATAACAGCAGTGCCTGCATGTAAGGAGTTCATTTTATTTAAAGTATCCTAGATCTTTTCTGTAAAACTTCTTGCCCTCAGCAGAGAGTCTAAAATTCAGAAACAACAACAACAATAATAATAATAATAATACAAAAAAATATGCTCAAAATATGATGTCAAACCAGAGCTTTTTACACAGCTAGGTGAGTTACCCTCAGAAGTAAGGCTGCATCCCAGGTGAAAGTAGAAAAAAAAATGGATTTAAGTGACCTCTTTGATAAGTGGGCACCACTGCACCACACCAAGAGGATATAACCTTAGTCAGACACAGGAAACTAGGAAATGGAAACCCTAAGCCTTGAAACCTCTCTCTATACAGTGGAGTAGAATGTAAGTCGTGGCATTTAAATTTATTTGACAAAATATTACACTGGGTACTTTCCTAGACACAAGAAAACATTTTCTCATTAATTTGTTGTAAAAATGAAGGAAAGTCCCCAGAGGTGTAGTTATTTGCCCAAAAGTTAAATAAGTTGACTGCCAAAACACTGAAGATACAGGAAAGATTAAGTCAGACTGAAATCTTAAAGAGCAAGAAGGTTCTTTTTTGGCCCATTAGTCTGCTTTTCTATCATCACACCCTCATGTTGACTTGGATATGTGGTGTGCATGAAAAGCACTCAAAAGTTGTTATATACTGTCTGGACCTCCAGTACAGATCCATGCTACTGCAACAGTGATGATGAACATTAGTAGGTTTTCTCGTAATTGCTGTTTGTATTTTTTATGTATTTGTGCTTGAGTGCAAAATTATTCACCTTTATAAGCTATTTGTTTAAAGTACATTGCTATTATCTTGAATTACTTACCACCTTTAGTTAAGTTTAAGTTTGTTTGTGGTACCATTTTACTTCGCTCTTTTACTCTGCTTTTAAATTAGAAGGACTGGGATTATTCATGGGAAGCACACAAAAGGGCTCTACTTGTAGTCGTTTTATTGGCCAGAGGACTGAGTAGTAGGTTTTCTCTATTTGCAGTGCTGGTATAAATTCAGTACATTTGCACAGAACTGATTGCTGTACCAGTGCCCTGTACAGATGCAAACATGTGGAAACATTGCTTACTTTCATTAACTGTGAAGGTTTTCTGTGCTGTTTATTGTTCATTTTTGTACTTCTTTAAAATTCAAAGTTACATTTTCAAACTGCTGTAAGAGTTGCTGTTCTACACTGAAATACATTGTATATAGTGCTTCTTAGTTAGTATTAGGCATCTGGTCATTGTTCCTTAACACTTGTGCTCCATATCAGCCATTTTACATTAAGAGAATCAAATTCTGAACTCTTGTAGCAGGATAGGGCAGATTTTTCCTATCTGAACTGGGAATTGCTGGTGGCAAGCTGATTTTGTGCTTACCAGATTGGCCTTAGGGCATAGTTAGTGTAAAACCTGCTTTTTTTCTAATCGCATGTGATTCTTGCATTTATACAAAGCTGCTGTTCTTGAAGAGCCATTTACTGATGCTTTGTATACATGCAATCGCCAGAAGCTGAAATTTCCCTATAAAAAACAACTTGGAACTTTACCTTATTCCTGCTTTACTCATGGTGTAATTAGTTTGCGCATTGAGCAGCATTTATGCATTTATTTAGGATGATTTAGGCCTACCTTACCTTACTGTAACACGTAGGACTGTTGCTGCTTAGAGATCATCTGGTTTGCTTACTTGCAGCATCGCTGATTAGGTTAGCTGCAGATTATGTGCTGTGTTTCTGTGGAATAAAGTGAACTGAAGTGTGCTGAGCCATCCGTGGGTTTTTTCACAATTTTCTAAGCTTGCCCTGCTCAGGGCTTTATTGTTTTGCCTGAAAAGCTGCTTCATTTTGTGGATTACAAGTTTTATTTGGAAGCTGCTGTGAATTTTCTTTTGTTTTTTCTTAGCTGCAGATTACACCACATAATCACCCTTCCCTCATCCAGTTACAAACACCCTCCACTCCTAAACTTTATCATTTGTAAGTACACATCAGGTCCTGCAACTATGGATGGCTACTTTCCTGCTATGTATGCATCCAGCTGGGTGGGCACAGGAATCTTGAACAATGTAACTATTGCCTTACATACCCCTGACAACCACTTACTTCTCCAGCATCCAAATACAGTATGTGAGAGATGTGGTTACACATTGATACTGGAGACTATACTCTCACATACAGACATGAAAAGCAAAAAACAGGTTGTCAGTGACTCACACACATCACTCACTGCACATACAAAGGCCAAGTACATAGACCCACATATGCAGAGGTTCTGACATGTAATTTACCCAAACCTCAAAGGCCTCTCAGGCACAGTCTTCAGAAACTCCACATGCACACAAACAAGATAATTCACATCGCAATACATAAAGTCACATCTCATTGTGTTTCAACTACCAAGCCCATAAGGCAAAACACTCCACAACCCAATGTTCTGAAAACTCCACTGTGTGAGACACACTAATGTGCTTCTTACCAGGCTGGATAAGGAGAAGGTTACAGTTAGTTGCCTGTCAGAGGGTAGGATCTGCCAGATCATACAAGCACTCAGGTCACTCACAACTATATATAGTATGACTCAATCATAGTCCATGTGGGATCCAATGACCTGAGATGTACCTCCTTGGGCTATATGAAGACAGACAGGATTGTGAAGCATTTTATGTAGGAAAAAACAGTAGATGTTTTAAGGATAGGGTAAGGGAACACCTTTTGGACATGAAACATCTTAAAACTACCAATGCCCTAGCTAGACATTTAATTGATAATATTGGTCACTCTTTTAAGTTCTGTCTTTTACAGCAGGTTAAGACTGACCTCCAAGGTAGGATTACAGATGCTCACTTGGATGTTTGTGAATTAAGGTGGCAGCTTAGGTTAAATGCACATAATTATCCTGGTATTAATGAGTTTAGTTCCATTAAGCCCTATCTTAAATTGAAGCACATTTTAGGGTGGTAGTATTAACATTATTATGGATTTAGTATCTTTATTATTTTTTTACATATACATATATATATATATATATATATATATATATATATATACATCTATTTATACATATATATATTTTTTTACTTATATTTTTTATTTTTTGTACATTCATCATGTTATAGTTGTTGTATTCATTTTTAGTAATATATATTTACTGTTAATCTATTTACATTTTTATTGTCAGTTTAGTAGCACAGTACCAAACAGAATGCTTAAAGGTTTTTTCCATTTTATGTATTTATTGTAGGCATTTTAACAGTATGTATTTTTAGTGACAATGTGTATATCTTTAAGTTTGATTAACTTTTGTTTAATTGTTTAATTGGATTGATTGTGGTTGCATATATATATGGTTTTAATTGTGACTTCAGTATTCTGAAGAAGTCCTATGTGGACGAAACCTAGGTAAACCTTTGTCTGGTTGTTTGTTAATAAACCTGTGTTGGCCTGGATTCGTTTTCCTATTTTATTTTATTTTTGGAGTATATGGTTGACAGGTCACATTGCTTTGCCAGGGAGGGTCTTCAGCTCTCACCTCTAGGCTTTTGGATATTGGTCAAAACATTATTCACCTCTACAGTGCCTTTTTCAGACACTGCCAAACAGACAAATCTTCCAATGAAGCAAAAGTTACTCAGGACAAGCTAAAGGTCTTACTGCTCAATGCTAGGAGTTCAACAAAATACTGCACTTCCTGGAAGCTCTCTTCACCCTGGAGAATGACAACATCTGTGCAGTTACTAAAACATGGTCAAAGGCATGGAAAGGAATCTTGCAGTGCATGACTATAATGGCTTTCATACGTTCTGACCACCCACGGAACATGAAAGAACAAAAGGCAGAGGTGTACCTGCCTACAAAAAGGATAAGCACACCTCATTGCTGGTCAAACAATATGACATGCTTGAGCTACTCCATGTCCAATTAACCAAGTGAAAAATCCATTACTATATTTATGCTAGCGACAAGTCCCCCACCGTGAACCAGGAAACCCATGCATCATACCTGAAGTTACTAGAATCATTCACTATCCAGCCCAATACCATACTCATGGGTGATTTTAACTACCTTCCATTGATTAGGAGGCATACATAACACAGACATGCAGACCGAAAGATTTCTTGACTTTGTAAATTCAAATGCCTTGGAGCAGCTAGTCTAGACTCCTGCAAGGGGAACAAGTATCCTAGATCTGGTACTCACAAATATGTGATGTCCTCACTTGTAAAATTAGATCACAAAGCAGCCTCAATTGAAATAGAGATAAAACTAGCCCTCCCACACCTAACCTCCAAAACTTTAAGAACTTTTCTAAGGTAAATAACCCTCTGTTAAGGAGAGGATAGCTAGTTTCCAAGCACCCCCATGTCCAGAAAACACAGAATCCTATGCACAGGCATTCACAAAAGCCTTGTATGACTATTGACCATATAAACAGCTGCATAAAAACAGCAATACAAAACTGAAATAACCCCAGGTCAAACTAAAAAAAAAACAAGCCACTCTGGTTTACCCGTGGTTGTTATAACAAAAGAAAGAAAATACTGTTGAAAAAGAAGAAGAAATGTATACAATGCAAGAGAGCAAAAAGTCGCTTATTAGTCTAAACAAATAAATTAGGGAACTAATCAAATCTCTGAAAACAGACCAGATAAAAATAGCCTCCAAAGCTAAAGATAATCATAAGACATTTTGTAGTTATGTCTGCAACGTTAAGAGCAACACTCAACAATGTGTAGAATTAGTTGTAGGCGGCATCACCTATACTCAGACAGAAGATGTAGCAAATTTACTGCCTGACAAATTCAGCTCAAATTTTACCTCCCCATCACTTTCAGTTCTCCCACAAGAAATACCCTCCACCACTCCACTGACAATTATCACCAAAGAACATGTTGCCACTGCGATCTCTAAAGCTAAAAATACAGCTTGACTGGGGCCTAGTAATATACCAGGTTACCTGTTAAACAGCTTAAATCAGGACTTAGGCCCATTAGGATCTGGACTGGTTTTGTCCCAGTAAAGCAGTGGACAGCAACATTCATCACTTTGCATAAAGAGGGAACATCTACTGACCCAGGAAAATTACAGACCCATAAGTTTGACTAGTCTCATATGTAAGGTCATGGAAAGAATAATCATGGACCTGATAAATAATGACATAGGAAACCTCCGAAAACTGGAACTGACCCAATTCAGCTTTGTCAAGGGCAGGTCATCGCTGCTGAATCTGATGGATTTCTTTGAGAAAGTCACAAAGGCCATAGATGTGGGTAAAACAGTACATACTGTCTACCTCAACCTGGCCAAGGCATTTGACATAATTCCCCACTTAGGTATAATAAATAAACTCACAAGACTGGGCATAAATCCCTACATCATCAAATGGATAGCTAGTTGACTCACAGACAGAACACATGTGGTTAAAGTGGTTGAATCCTGATCCAGCAAGAAGCCAGTTACTATTGATGCCCCACAGAGCTGGGACCACACCTGTTTAGAATATGCTTCTCTGAAATCGAGTCTAATGTAGAAGGCCTCTGGTTGACAAAGTTTGCTGATAACTGCAAGCTGAGAACAATCACTGAATCCCCCAGTGATATAGATATCCTTCTGATGGGTCTAGATCAGACAAATGATTGGTGCCAAAACCATATCATAAAACTAAATGTAAAAAATATATTATCATAACCTTTGGGAAGTCAAATCCTCCTACAAATTACAACATCAGCAGCACACCCCTAACAGTAGACTCAAAGGTAAGAAATCTAGGTACACAGATAGATAGTAACCTAAACTTTGACTGCCATGTGTCCACAGTGGTGTGGAAGTCCTTCTGTATGGCACAACTTATATGTAATGGTATGTCATCCAAATCCAAGGAAATTTTAGTGCCACTGTACTCAACCCTCATTGGACTAATAATTGAGTACAATGTGCCATCTGGTGTATACTTGACTAGGCACTTACAGCAGCTGGAGTGACCTCAGAAGCTCCTCATGAAAATACAGGGTGTAAGCAACATGTTCTATGTGGATAGACTAAAAGCCCTATCCCTTTACTCGGCCTCTGACAGACTATTAAGGCATGACCTATGCCTGACCTACAAGGTAATCACAAATCCAGCCCTGATTGAGGTGCTACACATCAGTATAGGGATCACCCAATCTAGGGATCTAAACTTAGTCAGCAACTTAAGCAAAAGATGGTGGAGAGACAGATTATGTGTTTCAGAAATTGCACCTTCTTTGGAACAAGCTTCTTTTTCACACTAAGTAGAGCTCTTCCCTGGCCATCTTCAAATGCAATTTAGATAAATGGATAGGAAATCACAAAAATCCACTCCTGTTTTAGTGCCTATGTCAATTATGGACATGGACAATATGTAAAATATTGAAGGAATAGGCACAAATTCATGCCATCCTCTTGCCCTTTGGGGCCATATATTGGGTAAAATCAAGTTATATTGGCTAGGCTTGTAAGGACTCTTAAGCCATTAGCATAGTAATCTTCTAAGAACTTATGAAACTATTAACTGATGACTGTATTAAATATTTGGAATTAATACGTTCCATGCCATAGCTTTCCAAGTGGCGGGTATAAGTTAAGTGAGATATTTGGTAGCAAAATATTAGCTGAGAAGTGCTTTGTTTATAATAAGGGCTGTGCTTTTACAGAAGAAAATTGAGGGAGTCAAGGATAAAGCCAAGGTATCTCTGTTAAGACATGGTTTTAAGGTTCTTATTGTTTGTGTCTTTAAAAATGCTGGTATCCTTGTGAGTCTTTTGAGGTGTTACAAAGATCATGATTCCAGATTTTATGGCATTGACAAGCAATTTGTTGTTCTGTGTCCAGCTGCAAATTTTACTTAAGTTGTCTTTTAGTTTCATTTGGATCTTTGGAAATTTTTTGCAAGTCACAAATAAGAAGAGGTCATCTGCAAACACTGTAACATTCAGACTGGAGACGTTACTTTTTGTATCACTGATGAAAAGTGTAAAAAGCAATGGATTCAGACCAGAATGCTAGGGTGTTCCTGTTGTGAAGCAGCCTTGGTTGGGAATGAGATGTCTTCAAGGTATCTTTCAAAGTGTAATAATGTTTGTCTTGCAAAGTTGAGTCTTCTTATCTTATGAAGGAGAAAGTTATGGCTGACAGTTTTAAATGCTCTGGTCATGTCTTAGAGTAGTCCACTCTTAATCTAGACTCATCCATGCTACTGAAGAGCTGATTGGTGGGTGAGTATAGGTCAGTATTAGTACTAAAGGCATTGTTAAACCATGATGGAGAATGCATAGAAGCTCATATCTGTTAATGTGGTCTAGGACTTTGTTATAGATATTTTTTTTTCCAAAAGTGGGCAAAAATAGGTCATTGGTCTAAAATCCTTGCACTCCTTGCCATGGTGTTTCTTAGGAAGAGGGATTATAACCCTATATTTGAACTGGAAAAAACCCATAAAGTAAGTGACAAGTTTTATATGTGTGAGAGTGTGCACTTGCAATGTAAGCACTATCAATTTAAGAAAAGCTGGTTGCAGCTTAGAGAAGGATGCATCACTTTTCTCAGTTCAGGGGTTCAGAGGGTCTTTTTAAACTTGATTTGCAGAATTTTGCCTAAAGTATAATATTGGGGATGTAAGCTACTAGGCTGTCAAGATGAAAAGGTGGTGATTAAGGTGACTGTGAGAAATTATACTGAATGGGTTTGGTACAAGGGAACACATTTGTTATGTCTTTTAAGGTTTCTATTCAGAATTTCTTATAGTTGTTAATGACATTTCAATTTTCTTTATCTAACTAGGTGGAAGAACTTCTGAGGAATCTGTAGTACTTCTTACAAGATCCTTTTCTTTCTTTCCAGAAGTATTTTGAGTTGCTGCCTTGTGCTTGCTGCATATCTCTTATGAAAGTCACCTTTATTGGATTCTAGTTGTTTCTAGGCTTCCATTGTCTTTCTCCTACCTGCCACAAGCTTACAGATTCATACCCACATGGATGTACCTCTGTTGTTTTTTTTTTTTTTCAAATAGATCTTTTATTGATTTTTTAATACAAAAAAAAACTACACAAAACACTTGCAAAAAGAAATGACATTCAGTTACAAGTTGGCGGGTGAATACAATATATATATATATATATATATATATATATATATATATATATATATATATAATATATACAACAGTGCTGCATAAGGATAACCCCCTGAAATGCCATAAATTATACTTATAGAAGAGTGCAGGTCAACAATACAATAGGGCTCAAAGTATTATCATTTATGTTACAACTGAAAAAGCAAAACATATTTAGGGAGGTTCAATGAAAACAGAGCCACACAATAAATGGTCAGCGGAAAAGGAGAGGAGAGAAGTCAAGGACCTCAGTATGAAAACAACCGTTAAGTCTGAATGCTCCAAGTTAAGTAGGGTGTTAATTATCATTTAATAGTTCAAAGAAGGAATTCCAGAGCTTTTGAAAGTAAATACATTTCTGAGGACTAAATAATAACAGTTTTTGCGAAGTAATATATTTGATTGCCATGTTCCTGAAACCATTCCATGTTAATTTAGTATGGTCCAACCAGTTTTTGGTGCTGTAGAGTTTGACAAGTAAACAAAGAGTGATTAAAATGCGCATTTGTAATTTTGAGATATTAATATCTGTGATATGTAGCACAGCCATTTCCCACAAAAGAGCTGATTTGTGATCACTCATTTTGTCAAGCCTCACCTTAAGAGAACACCAAATACTATGTGAGTATATACAAAACCAAATGATGTGAACGATATCTGCTTTGGGGTACGAGCAGCATGGGCAAGCAGTTGATACATTTGGATTAAATTTATTTAAGTGGACAGGTGTGAAGTACAGGTTATTGGTAATCATATATTGTGCAAATAAAAGTTTTTTAAAGGGGGAGAAAGACAGAGTGGATTTAATGGTGGATAATCTCTGTTCCTTAGAAATACCCAGATCATGTTGATTCCAGTAATTAGCAAATACTAATTTATCTTGGTGCAACATTGTATTAATTAGTTTATAGGCAAGGGATACCATGCTCTTATTGCTGATTAAAATTTCCATTAATTTAGAGACCTGATTGAGAGCTGAACCATCTATGTTAAAATCAAAAGGGAGGGTGGCAATAAGTTCCCTTATTTGTCGCAGGATTATGGTATATTTTTTAGATAGATTTAGGCCTTCCCATAAATTTGTAAGAGATGAGTCTCTGTGTTTGTGAATATCCCACACTGAGTATTCTTTGATTAGCGGGTAGTCATTAAGGTTGATAATTTTCCTATTCAGCTGAAGATTAGGGTTTAGATGTATAGGCTGGAGTATCATAAGGGTTTTTTCCAGATTCAGGGATTTAAGTAAACCGTGAAAAGATTTGATTTTTTTCTTTTAAGATGTGATGTAGCTTTAATTTTTTAAGGACATTTGGGTCTATGAAGGGAAGAGCTTTGGGACTTGAAGTCATTCTTTAAGGCATGGTTAAACCACTTTTTTATCCATGGGGGGGTCCGTATTTGATTGCTGGGCGTGAAGTTAACAATTTTAATTAGTCTGCTAGCATGTAAAACTCTATAGTATAGTTGTAGATTAGGCAAACCAAAACCTCCTTTATCTTTGGGGAGGGTAAGTCTTTGATAGGCCATCCTTACTGATTTTGGAAACCAGATGAACTTGGCAAAGGCTTTATGTATTTTAGAGAAAGAAGTAGTGGGGATGAGGGATAGAGATGCATGAAAGTGATAGAGAATTTTAGGGAGAATGTTCATCTTAATAATGGAGATTTTGGATAGCATAGGAAGTTTCATCTGCTGTCATCTAGTCATGTCTTGTGATAGTATTGTCCACAGATTCGTTAAGTTGGAGTGAAGTATGGAAGGCAAAGAGTGGTCATAGCAACACCCCTAAATATTTGCAGGAGTATACCATATGAATGGGAGAATATAGGAAGAGGGATTAATCAGGAAAATGCAGGAATTGTCTTTATTAACTTTATAATCTGATATATGAGCAAATGTATTCAATGTGTTGGTTAATTTTTGGTGTCTGATAATGGATGCTAAAAATATAGATTCAGATTGTCAGCAAATGCGGTCAGACTAACTTTGGTATTGAGAATTTTGGGAATTGAGTGGTGAGTATTTTGTATTAAGGATAAGAAGAATGGTTCTAGGTATAAGTTAAAAATAAAGGGAAGAAAGGGGGCACCCTTGTCTGGTTCCATTTGAGATTTTTATTGGTTGCAACGATTTTTTGTTGATATATATATATATATATATATATATATATATATATATATTAGCAAGTATAGGAGCTGTTATATAAATATTTGATAATATTAATGTATTCAGTGGGTATATCAAAGTGAGAAAGCACTGTGAATAGGAAGTTCCAGTTGACCCTATCAAATGCTATCGATGCATCCAGAATCATGGCATGTCTGGGATTGATGTCCTTCTTGGTAAGATTGATCATAGTTTCCATTGTTAAAGTATTGTCCCAGGTGTGTCGATGAGACATGGAACCTGCTTGTTCTTCAGAGATAAAGAAGAGGATCACCTTTTTAAGCCTTTCAACTAATATGGATGACAAAATGTTTATATCAATGTTCATAAGTGAGATTGGCTTGTAATTGTTAGGATTCGATTTGTCTAAATTATGCTTGGGAATTAGAATGGTTTTAGAATGATTGATATAAAGGTCCGAGATTCCATTTATATATATATACTATTGAATAGCTTAAGTAGATTGTGAGCAAGGGCATTTTTAAAGGTTTTATAGAAATCAGGGGAATATCCATCTGAGCCTTGAGCTTTCCCTGGCTTAATATTTCTAATGGCATTTATTATTTCTAAATGACTCAATGGGGCAGACAATGTCCCTTTCTGATCCTCATTTAACTTTGGGAATATGATGCTGTTAAGGCAGTCATTTATTTCTGAAGTTGAGATTTATTGTTCATAGCTAGCGTAAATTCCTGAGTGTATCTGGTAAAATAAATTTATAATTTGGGCGTCCGATTTGTAAAGCATACCTTGGTATTTAATAATTAATCCTGGGTGAAGACTGTTTGTTATCAATTAGTCTAGCTAGTGCTTTAGAGGGAGTTTGTATCCATTCAGAATATTTAGTGATAAACCTTAGTTCCTGTAGGGAGTAGTTAACTTGATGGAGATTAAATAATTCCCTTTGTTTACCTATCATCTCCTGTTCTACTAGAGAAGAATGATTCAGTTGAAGTTTTTCCTCTAAATCTCTGATATCGGACAAGAGACGGTTTTCTTTTTCTTTTCTTTTTTTTTAAGATATGATGATATTTTGAATAAATATTCCTCTAAGTTTAGCTTTACATGCTGCCCATTGTATGTCAAAAGGGATATTTGAGTTCTGAGGGTCATCGGTAAAATCTAATAGGGCTTGAGCTACCTCGTTTTTCACTGATGGGTTGAGTCGAATATTGTTATTGAGAGACCAGTTACATCTGTTATGATTTATCAGTGGCTTTTGAGTAAAGTTTATCAATAAGGTGATTTGAGAGTGATCCGAGAAAAACATTGGTTGACCTATATATTTTAATTGCCAGTTTGTTAGAATATCTGATATTGGAAAGAAATCTATAAGCGACCAGGAGTTATGACACCTGGAGTAGTATGTGTAGTTATTGCCGGTTTGAGATTCATCACCAAAGGAAATAGGGTCAACTAGTCCAAAGTCCGATATAAGATCTGACAGGGCAAGGGAAGGTTGTGAGTTGTATAGTTTAGTTTTATTAGAACGGTCAATACTAGGGTCAATTACTGCATTCCAATCTCCCCCCAGGATGAAATAGCGATTTGAGAAATTTTATAAAATATTATACATTTTTAATATAAATTGCTGTTGTCCTGTGCATGGACCATACAGGTTTAGGAACACGAGTGATTTGTTCAGTGTTGGGGCCAGCATGTGAAATAACACCATCTTCCCTCCTGATCTGTACCGTTGTCAATAATAGTGAGTTTAAATGAAGTTTTAACAATAATTGCCACCTCTTTCGAATTAGAGCTGTTTCTTGCTGTAATCATTTCTTTTATCCATTTTCTTTTCTTTTCAATTATGCAATCATCATCTAACATATGTGATTCTTGATTAAAGGAGATATCCGCTTCTGATTTTAAAAGAAGACGCATTAGAAGATTTTGTTTATTTTTATCTTGAAGCCCTTGAACATTCCAAGAAATTATTTTCCACTCGTTATCCATAAAGATGTTTTATCTACCCTAATAAAAAATCTACGATAGGTGAAGAAGGGGATAGATAGGTGTGTGGCTCACACATTTTATTAATGTTAAATGAGTGAGCAACAACAAACAAAAAAGCAGCACTGAACTCTCTCAGCATTATCCTGGTGCCTACCCACATATCCCCTGATTTTGAGAGAGAAAAAAGGCAGGAAAAAGAAATTAAGCATGACTTTAGAAATGGTAGAGAGTTAACAACAAACAAATAACCATATTTACATACTATGTACAATACTATGACTATTCCAAAAGACGTCATCAAAACCCTACTTAACATATCCACTTAGCACATGACTAGAAGAAGAATACCAAATCTGAAGGGTAAACTTTAAGAGAGAAGTATCTAGGTGTATATTTTTTACAACTTGCATAATAGAGTGTAATACTGTTGAGGTAAGTGTGATCAACAACGCAGAGATACACGACTTAAAATAATCTTTTTGGCTCATAACAAATAGTTCCTATACTTAATTTTTTAATTTACCATACACTGTATAAAAACTGAAGACATGAAACAAGCCTCCACATAAGTATCCAATGTGAGGCAATAGCTATATTGAACATAGGCTTGTAAACTAAACATTTGATAGTATAAGAAAAAAACATTGCAAAACAGATACTGTCAAGATTTCGTAAATCACGTTACCTTTTAGAACCAACAATTGGGTATGTCTAAATGATCGTGGTTCTCTATACACGTAACATAAAACCAAATCCAAGGGAAAGCAAATTATGCTTGTGTAGATTAAGAAAACATGTTTCAGCTGGAGATGCTGACCAGACATTTTGAGCCATTCGTAGATTGCACTAAAGCATGAGGCAATTTCATGTATTTATCATAGTTTGCCTAACCCCGTGCCCTTAGTATCAAAAATGACAGTTAATAAGTCTAACATTACCCCCTTAAAGCAGTTAACCATAAACTAAAATGATAAAACATTTAAGTAAACAATACAATGTGGAAATAGTATAGAAAGATGTCCAGCTAAAATGCCTTAAAGGATTACGGACTCATTACTCCTTAGCACAATAACAAATTGGTGCCACTAAATGTCTGCATTAGTTTCAAAGAGCACTAAGCGGAATACATATATTATTCAAATGGTTAATAAGAACTATTTCAATGAGTTCACATTCAGAAAACCAACTATTATAATATCTATGAAAACCTGTCTTTGTAATCCTAGTAAATCAATCACTTCCTATGTGGAGGTGAGCTGTATATTTGGCAACTTCACCTCAAAGAACCTTACAATTTGTGCCCTGCCTGATAATCATCCAAAAGAGCCCACAACATACAGGATGGACATTCTGATATAACCCATTTTTTTATCATTCTGCACGTATGTAGTATTATTCTGTAAGGCCACAAACTTCATGGAGTGTAGGAGTAGAAAAGGCTTTAAAGCTCAAACTTTTGTCAATAAACTTAATTTTTGGTAAGCAATCACTGCTCTAAGTAAAGGAGAAGGAATCAGATCCAGAATTAAGCTGGCTTCACAAAAATATAATTTTCAGAATAAATGTATTCAGTTACATGGAAGCCAAAACATTATGGAAGTGAAGTTCCCTTTAAGCACTAGCCAGCTCTTGGTGATAGTTTGGTCGATTGTGTAATATGCATAATGTTTCGCTAAACTACTTAATATGATTCATTTCTTAAGAAACAGACAGTTGGTCACAAGTAACCTTAATCGAGGGATCTGATCTCTACACTACATATTAGTAAACTAGGTATAACACTGATTCAGGGCACATTCAAAGTGATATTTAAGTGTTGACTCCTGCAAAATCACAGTCAAACATGTCACGCAGTTATAAAACATATGTGGTAACTATCAGTTTTAAAATCTGGCCACAGCAGAAGAATGCAATGGTATTAAATAAGTAACAAAATGTTATAACTCGCACATAGTCCCAGAGAATGAATTGTTCCTAAACGAGACAGACACAAAGAACAGAAGACATTCTCCCCCTCGCTCTTACTTCTTTGTTTTCCCTTCCGCTTTTCTTTTCAATAGCCGTGTTGTCAAAAATCAGCATGATTCAACGTGCATCACCTTCCTGCAGTAAGTAATAGATCCAGCATACCTCAGGTTGGTTGGGGCTAGCAGGAAGTCCCTTTTAATGATGGCAGTATACTATTTTTAGTGGGAACATATAATGTTACCTGAATTCTGTCCCACTATACTTTACGACTCAGCAATTTTGCTCCTGGGGCTCTGGATTTACCGAAAATAAAAACCAACACGAAAACTAGGATTATTTTGAAATTGCAGAAACTTCTCATAACCAAGGTTAGTTACTTAGTACTGGAAGGTTTGATAAACACTCCTGTTGATAAGATTAGTAGAAAGAACCTAATTTTCATGACTCTGTAGACTTTCCAAAACACTTAAGAAAGACAAAATGGGCTTCCTTAGGTGAAGACATGGCGTATTTATTATCATTATGTTAGAATGATAATGTATTAGGGAAACGCATTTGAAATTTTATATTCCACTTAATATGATCTGAGCAGAATGGGGAAAGTTTACAATATTTCTCTTTAATTTCTTGTGGAAAGTCTTCAGAAATCGAGATTTTGTATGAGTTTCATGTGAATTGTTTTTGTTTTTTGCAAGCAGCATGGATGGTTTGCACATCTTGATAATTTAGGAATTTTACGTATATGGATCTTGGTATTATATTGTTTTGGTTTCTGTATAGTGCACCGTGCGCTCTCTCCAGTATGTAATCAGTCGGTGGGTCAGTTGGCGGTATTGTCTTGAATATTTCTTTGAGAGTAGAAGGTAACTGATTATGATCATACTTTTCTGGCAGCCCTCTCACGATGAGATTGTTCCACCTGCTTCTTGCCTCTAGATCCAAGATTTTAACTTGCAGGTCAGTTAGGGTTTTGTCTTTGGATAACAGATTGGATTTTAGTTTAGTAATTTCCATCTCATTTGATTTGTATCTATCTTCCACAAGATCCAATCTTACAGCTATTTGACTAATTGTACTTCCGAAGGTATTCAGTTGTTCTGAGAATCCTTGAATAGCAGATTGTAGTGGTAGAAGAGCATTTTTCAAGTCTTCCATGTTTATGGTGCAATCGGCCTTTTGTTTGAGACTATCTTTTGACTGTTCTTGTTGTATTTTAACAGTTTTCTGTCTTTTTGTTGTGACTTCTTTTTCAGGGGAAGCAATAGCTGGCAGTTTTGTTTTAGAAGTCTGTGTATCCATTACGTCTACTTCCTTAGGCATTTTAGTACTTCAATCTTAATTTTTTTTTTATTTTTCCTCTTGCAATTGCTGTCTGTATTCAGCTGTTTGTAGGAGGATAAATTCTAAGCTTAAATGCAGGTTTTGTAGATTTTGCAGAAAGAAAAGAAATATGAATCGAGTGACTTTATACACTCTGCTCTTCTGTATAAAGTTTTTATATTCCAATTATCTAGCAATTTGTAGAGTTTGACTGAAATTGAAACATAGTCTTGTGGAGAGGGTGCTACTCAGACCACCACCATCTTTTAATTGTACCCCTGTTGTTAAACTTGGAGATACAGTAATATAACTTAAACACTTTTTTAGGATATAGGATGACACCAGTGCACCAAATAAAAACATATACAGAGAAAGGATGAGCCGGCATTGCACAGAAGTCAACCAAGTGCTGTGAATTAGCAACACTAACTGCTATGTCGCTGTGGTGCCATACTGTAGGCACTTAACTGCTTTGACACCTCTCTGTGGTAACATTAACCTTACATTGCAGCGTCATGGATATCTGCATGTAATGTAAATATCGGGTATGCATGTGTATACCTGCTGGGGGATAGTATGAATATAATACTGCATGTTATAAATGGAGAAAGACAAAAATGATCCTGAGGATCACACCCCTTGAGTATATAACTTGTAGACAACTCATGATGCACATAGCAAGCAGGCTGGGGCTTTGGGTTACAACAGTTTGTTATATGCCACTGTTTGACACTATACAACTGGTCATAGCACTGTTCTTCTTGCTTTTTGTTGAGCTGCCTTGACAGTGTGCCCAGCAGTGGTGTAGTAAGACATATGCCTTTTACACCTCATCAAGCTCTGAGAGAGAAAGTGACTGCAAAGGACATTTTGCTTAATAAATCACATATTCCTATCCTACCATTGCAGAGCTCAATAAGGTCTAAGGAATGAGCACAGCAGAGACTAGTCACATGGCATCTGATTTTGTGAAGGTACTTTGTTGAACTTCATATGCTATTCTCCAGCCACATATCCGTCTTTCATAATCAGTGTCTTCATTTTGTTGACTGTTAGACCAAGTAATCCTTATGAACCTGTTTCAGCCATCATAGCCTAGTAGACACAGAAACTAGACAGATACAACAGTGGTGGAGCATGTTCTAGTGTGCACTATCAAAACAATTGTATGCAATATGTGCTATTCGTGTCAGCACACACAATAAAACAATAAGAACATGTAGAGAGATCGAAGATGAATTTATATTCATGGTCCAGCACTGAATTGGCACCCTGACTCTTACAAATAATGTAAGTAAATTAATGGCAGATGTAATTCTTAGAGCGGGTACAGCTGTTACACTGATAAAATAATGTCATGCTTCAATAAATAGTGAGAGATGAGCACTCAGATTAAAGAGTTGACACGTATTTAAGAAACATAATCTACTAAAACCAACTGTGGGACTCTGTTTCAGTTCCTTAGATCAATGGTGTGTTTTGTGAAAGCATTGTCATATTAATATGGAAAAGGACAGTGCATTTAGGGGAGCCAGGGGGGTTTAGGAAATCTTTGTCTCCCTCAATACAGGTAGGAAGGCTTTTCAGAGTGTGATATTTCATATAAATAATGTCTTTTCAACTGATGCTAGTCTGTGTTTCAGTACAGCCAATGGCTGGACAGCAAGTACCTGAAGGTCTCAGTCACAGTTACATTTAAATGGGAGGATTTATTTATTTAATTAAACAAGCTAACAGCATTTTGCAATACTTTGTTTAATTTACATCTTTACACAGTTAAGCACGCATGTCTTTCTAACGCTACCCAACCGCGGGTTGGACATGCAGACTCCACACAGAAGACACTCCCAAGCCACGCCATTCGATTCTCGGTGTGGCTTGGGAGTGCCTTCTGTGTGGAGTCTGCATGTCCTCCCCACAGTTGGGTAGTGTTCGAAAGACATGCGTGCGTAAATGGAAGTGCCTTTTTTGAAGGTTGGGCATCGAGCTGGCACCTCAGCATTTTGTAAAAATCTACTGCCAATCATTAGCGGACCGGAGTTCCGCTGTGGTGACCCCTTACCATGAAAAAGCCGAAAGACAAACAACAACAACAACACAGTTAAGCTACTTTATCATGGAAAGAATACTGCAAATTCAGTATCTTTATTGTGCTACATTGTAAACACAGTTCTATGTGTGAGCCACCATAGGCTTCAATGAGATGCAGAGTCCACACAAGTAGGATTGCATATAAATCAGAAAACAACATATTCAGTGTTCAGCTCATGAATGGAAAAATGGGAATCTCAATGCCAAAATATTACCCTTCACTGTTCATTTTTTACAACATAGAAAAAACGTAGAATCATTACTGACTCAGCAAATCATAATTTCTTAGAATCATTCAGGCAGCTGCAGCTTGAAGTTCTAAATGCTTTTATAAGGGCATTAACCAAGTTGCAGACTAATATACAGATAAGGCACAGAGCAACACTGATATTCCCAAGCTCTTCTTTTGCTAAGGAGTATAAAATTACTAAACATATCTTCTGCCTGGCAAGCAAAGATGATATCAATATCCCTAACAACTGGAACATAGTTTAAATATGCTAATATCATCCCACTGTCTAAGACTTCCTCTGACACATCACCATTAGGCATCTGAGCAGGTTTTACTTCTGTGACCACAATTTGTTTAGTCATTGACCAGATTTATATTAGCATGAGGAATGTTCTATTAGCTGGTGGTATTTTCACACATATGACTTATGCTTTTAAATCATCTGATCATTGTCTCCTATTACAAAAGATAGAAAACATTATGTTCAGTACAAATGCTATCACATGGAATACATATTTTCTTTTTGGTACTATGTACCAAATCAGTCCTGGGAATTTGCTCTCTGAAATATGACATTTTACTTGTAGTGTACTGAGGGCTCTATCTGAGGTCCTATTATTGACTCTTTTATTCTTAAATTATCTAAAACAGGAATTTTTAATATTGAATTTAATAGTGCATACCTTTCAACTGTACAGATTTTCCACAGAATGCCAAGATTTTGCCTCATATTTTGTTCTGTTCCTCATAAAATTTTGGTTTTCTAGCAAATCATTGGCAAAGCATTGAAAAATGAAGTCAGAAAATGATAACAGGCATTGGAGTTTCAGACTTCACACCCTTTTAGAAAATGCATGCTAATGCAAAACCCATTATTATAGCAACTTTGTTATGTTTGACAGAACAATATTTAAAAACTGTCCCTATTTTTGGGCTTTTGTCCAATATCATTTATGGCTTTCTCTAGATTTCTTGCTCTAAGAGGCTCATATGTATGTAATCTTTTATACAGCCAATCTGCTTCTGTTAACTGTGTTACTGCTATAAATGTTCCATAATTCAAACTAGGAGATGAATTATTGCTATAATTCTGCTAGCTCTCATAGCCAGCTATCAAAGACTCTGAGCGCATTAGCAATCACAACTTCTGGGAATGTATAAAACATGACAATGCCACTCCACATTAAAAACTCTTTAAGCAACATAATCAAGCAGCAGATATATCTAGATATTTACCTTACACATAACGTCCCCACAGCATTTAAAATAAGCAGTAAGTATTGTGTTGGCAAAGTATGGCTAGGCTATAAAGTCTCAAATTTACCAGCACTGGAATCGATACAAATCCTCACAAAAATGTAAATTCATCTAAACTCAATTACACTCTACCCATATTTTATTTTCAGCCATCTACTAGTACAAATCTGGTTAAAAAAATCTGTATACAAAGTTTCAGATTTTCAAAAAAGATACTCCACAGGAAGTAAAGTGCCAGTGATAGGAAATTAATTAGGATATATTTTTAAATAAATCATAATTGTTTTCCTTTGGTGGTATCTGTCTACCTTGGAGTATTTTTTTTTTCTTGGATTTGATGTTTGTTATGCTTGTGCTGGTGCTCTGTGGTCTTTTAGAATTTTGAGAGTTTCAAATTTATTTTTCTAGTAGACATCAAAACTTGCAATTGAATTTTTCTTCAAAACTCATATACATTTCTGTTTGCCATAATGATATTCCACATACTCAGCCTACATCACATGCTACTATTATTCTAAAAACTAATACTGAAGACATCTGTATATTCAATGAGAGGCAGCTGAAACAATGTATCATTAACAAGACTCCCTTTTTTTCCATGTGCTTTTTTCCAGTCATACTTGCCAGTCTAGATTGTGCCATTTTTCTGAATTTCTATTTATTTTCCTCTGAATTCTAAACTACATCTAATAAGTGACTTTATTTTAGAATCTGTTGTGCTATTCAAGTGGTTACTGTGCTGTTAAGCGGGTTAATCAATGTTACTGCATTCAATTGCTGTGCTTTTCAGTCACTTTTCAAACATGGAACAAATCATCTAGAGATCGTCGTGTTAATCCTGATGAGAGTGGAGGTCATTGCTGCATTTCTATGAAGATAAACACTGTTAGAGCTTTAGCTGTTTTTCATTGGCTCTTTCATTTATATTTCATAATCAGTCAGCAATTGTTTTATTCTAAAAATCGTGGAAACTGATTTTTTTGCGCACAGCCTGTACAACTTAATTTTTGTTTGTGCAGGCATCTGACTGAATTGTTAACTACTGTCCTCTGTCCTAGTGCTACATATACTGTTATTCATCCATTTTAACCACTTGCAACTTAATTATTGTTACAGCAAAGGTTTGGTTAACTGTGTGGGCAGCTTTTCATTCAATTTCTTCATGCAAGAAATCTGGATAAAACCTAAAATAATGGGGGGACAAAGGCCCCAAAATATGGACATATATTAAATGTTGTTCTTATAGACATAGAAAGATGCTAGAATAACAGGATTTTTCTTAACATGCATTTTTTTCTGAAGGATATGAAGTTTGAAACTCAAATGTTTTTCATTGTTTAGTGACATCAATTCTCAGTGATTTCCAAGAAAACCACACATTTTATAAGGAACAGATAAAAAATATGAGGCAAGAATCTAGTCATTCTGTGAAAATCTGCACAGTTGAAAGGTATGATGAGTACTCAGAGACAGTAACTATCATTCTGTAGAAGAGAATACTCTGTTATGGTTCCTAGGAAGCTAGCATTAATGGCTGGAGTGAAAATATTTTTTTATTATTATTTGTACTTTCTTATTTCAGCTATATTGTGCTAAGCTGTGCTTCACATAGTCCTGGTCAAACCTTTACTCAACAGAGACAGGCACTTCTACTGATGTTTTACTCTTAGCAAGACAAGATAAACACATACCCAGTAACATGCAGAAATAAGGCACTACTCTTCAACTCTGGACCAAGTTTAATTTAATTAGTTGTTTCTACATTAGTAAGGGCCCCATAAATATGTATTTATTATACTGAAAATATTTTATTGTACTAACATTTATTATACTACACTCCCATGAGTTTATTCAAGCAAGTTAAATACTGTACAAGTAAGTCATGTATCTCACATTTCTATACTAATGGACTACATGTAAGGCTAGGCAGCTTTTCTTCCCACAGTTACCACCCTCATAGCATTTGGTCTACTCATTCAATGTACTGATTGCCTGATGCTCACAGAAAATATACTATTACTTATCTCATCACAAATTATGTAAGAGAGATGCAAATATATAGTTAAGATGGAGGAATTTGTATCACATAGGAACAGAGTCCGTGAGCACCACACATTTTCTCAAAACTACACACAGACACTTTGACTATTATATACAAAGGATATAGACTTGTCACTGGCTAAGCCTCCAAGGTCAAATAAGACTCAAATGAAATCAAATACCACAACACAGACTAATACATCCATATTTGAAAGTCAAAAATCATGTCTCCCAAACCCAGTACATATGAACTCTTTTGTAATAAAAATACACTGGTAACTGGTGACTCCATAGTCAGCCACACAAACTCTTCTCTCACAAGGCTAGATAAAGATATGGTGAAGGTGAGATATCTTTCAGGTGCCATGATCTCAGATGTCACAAAGAACCTCATGACCCTTGAGTCAAATAAATATGACTATAACATGCAGGTGATCCATATGGGTATAAACAATGTCTTGAGGAATATGGAGAAAAAGAATTCTGTGCTCTCCATGCATGCTACAAATAAATATTAAGCAGAATTCTTCCTTCTCCAAGAATAACACCAAGGTACAAAGAAATCCAAAGAGAACTCTGGTGAGGTATTCATTTTTTTAAACATTGCGTTATCTCGAGACAGATTCCTAGAGACCCACAAACCAAACTTACTGAGCTACTAATCAGACAAAATAAAAAAAAAAACTATTAGATTATAGAATGATACAGGACCCTTCTATGCTCACTGAAAATCATGTCTGATAGCTAATTAAACTTCAGATACACATGAACTCCATCATCCTGGGTGACTTTAACTATTGTTTGATAAACTGAGATACCTATACCTCAAAAGTATACCAGAAAACTCCTTGATTTTATAAGCAAGAAGTCTCTTGTTCAAATAGTCAAAGACCCCACTACAGGACTAAATATTCATTACCAATTCCTTACAAATATAGCATCTATATGCAGTATCCCACAGGTATTCCCTTCCCCAGTTGCATTTAACCACAAATTCATAACCTTCTTCTTGAAAATCCCCAAATCAGCACATGTAAATATCACAGTATTCAAAGAATTCATATATAATAGGCTCTTGTAATTATACAATGAGATATAACTGTAATCCGCTCCCCCAAATGTTGACATGTCTAGTAGTTATGTGAATAAACTCTATGCTTGCCTAGAAAAATGTATTAAACTGATAATCCTTACCTGAACAAAAAAAAAATGGCAAACTGAAGAGCAAACCAATTTGGTGGCCCACATAGATAAATAAACAACACAAAAAAGGCAAAAAAAAGCTTTCTGGAATATGCAGCAAAAATATACAGACAGACAAATCAAGGGCAACATAAAAAAAAGGTACTGAAAAATCGCATCATATAAACAAATTCATCCTACAAATTAAGACTAGCCACAAAATCTAAGGCTAATTATAAAGTCTTCTTTATTTAATATTAGAAAATTAAAAAATATAACACCAAACATTGCTCCAAACTATTTCAAAATGGCACCACCTACTTTGAGCTAGTATATAACGGGAATATATTGGCTAACAAATTCAGTGCAAATTTTACCTCTGAGACAACCATGCAAAACACTCATATATTCCAAAGAATATCAAAACTCCCTGTCATCACAGAAGAACACTTATTAAAGCATTTTCCAAAACAAAAAAAATGCACTTTCCATAAGACCTGATAACATACCCAGCTCCATGTCAAATAGCATTGCGCATGTACTGGTAGTTTAGCGATTAGCTTTGACCCTGAGATATGACACACAGAAGTTGTGATGTCACTTCCCAAGGAGGACAACCATGGACCCCAGAAACTACAGACCCATTAGCCTGACAAACCTCATCTGCAAGGCCCTGCAATAACTGACCTGATAAACTATTACATTAAACAAATAACAAGACTTGACCCTTTGTAGCTTACTTTGTTAACAGTAGATCCTGTTTAATAAATCAGCTAAACTTTTTTGAGAGAGTAGCACAATCCGTAGAAAGCGGTCATGCTGTCATCATACCTCTCAACAGTACAGATTTTACCAGAATGTCCAAATTTTTACCACATATTTTTGGCTTTTTTCACAAAATAGTAGTTTCCTGCAAATTAGTGGCAAATCATTAAAGGTTGAAGTTTGAAAATAATGACTGTCATTTGAGTTTCAGACTCCATACCCTTCAGAAAATGCATGCCGATGCAAAACCTGTTAGTCTATCAACCTCCTAAGCTTGGAAGAGCAATATTTAAAAATTGTCCCTATTTTTGGGCCATTATCCCACTTTTATTTATGGCTTTATCCAGATTTCTTGCTCTAAGAAGTTGAGAGGTATGGCTGCCATTACAGCATATCTTGACCTCATATCTCCCAACCTCACAGCACAAGAAATATGGACAATGCCATAAATAATGGAGGCAAAGGCCCCAAACTAGGGGCAATGTTAAATATCATTCTTATAAATTGAGAAAGTTAGATAGAATACCTGGTTTTGCATTAGTATTAATTTTCTCTAGGCTATGAAGTTTGACACTCAAATGTGTGTCATTATTTTCTGACTTCATTCCTCGACGATTTGCAAGAAAACCAAATATTTTATGAAGAGCAGATCAAAAATATGAGACAAGAATCTGGACATTCTGTGAAAATCTGTACAGTTGAGAGGTATGCTTGACCTTGCTAAAGCTTTTGATACCATGCCACATGTTAACATAATTAACAAGCTAAATGTGGTCCAAAGTAATCTAAAGTTGGTTGATGGACAGAATCCATACAGTGAGGGTTGCAGGGACATCTCCAAATCAAAAATGGGGATATCTGGTTAACCAGGTTTGTGGATGACTATAAACTGGGTTTCCTCCTCAAATCGCTGGTGCATATAAAATGGATTAAAATTAAATGTTAGAAAGTGAAGTATGGTTGCCTTTGATAAAAAAATCTCTCAACCCACCTTAAAGTATAGAAAATACACCTATCAAAAATAAAGATGCTATAGGAGACATGTAGATGATTCCTCTCTTTTAATAATCATATTGGAGCAGTGGTTCAGAAATAGTTTTACTTGGTGCAGTAAATCACAAAGGGTATTTTGCGTAGATGCAAAGAAGTCCTATCTATAGAATTCTATATTCTGCACTCATCAGACCATCATACAATATATACTGACTTTGGGATGGATATTACTAAACCTATAAGGCAGTTGAAGTGATCCCAGAGGTTACTAGCAAAATTAAAAATATCTTGGGTCTAAAAATGACCTGAGCTACCAAGGAGAGGTGGGAAACTCTGTCCCTGCAGGCAGTGTCCTATGGACTCCTTAGGGGTGATCTCTACCTTCTTTTTCCAGACATCAGAGATCTAACAGTCTATGAACTCTTATCTTTACAAATCAAATAGTCCAGCACATGAGGGCTACCCTCACTGGCTTGGGATCACCTAACACACATCTCCTTGTCCTGTGGTCGTTGTCAATAGCTAAACTTTCACTTTCATAGGTGCAGGACTATCATTTCCCTTCCACCAGAGTGGGTAAACCAGCAAGCATCACTTGCTCCATCTTCCCCTGCCTAGTTTTTCCAGCAACCAAGCTACTGTTCAAACTTGAGTCATCTCAGTCATAGTCAAAGCTTTATCATTCTGTTTTAAATAAAAGGACCCCGTTCTGAACCATGCGTCATATGAGAGCATTTAAAAATAGCACCAGTGTAGTAGAATCTGATTCTGCCAAAGAACTCCAAATTAGAAGAGCTTACATGGACTTTGAGCTTAGCTTAAGGGGCACCTTTACTCTGAAGATGAATGTAAATGCCTCAGACATTATGACTAATGCACAAATGCAAAGTGAAATTCAAGAATTAAGTAGCGTTTTCACATATATAATCTTATGAGGATACAAATACTCAACTATAACTACATAAATATGCTTATACTGTAATCTTTATTGTATTCTAATTGTAGGTATTGATAACCATGCCAACTCTGTATTCTTAATTTTCTCATACGTTTTCTATTTTGCTATGACTTACATATATTTCAAACTGAATGTCTCACTGGAAAAATGCATCTACTGTGTTCATTAAATTTGTGTGCTTTACTCTGTAACTTGCTTGAATAATAACTAAATCACATTGCAAATGCTTTCATTTCTGCCATTTTTTGAAGCTGAGTCATGTCTGAAAGTCGTCAGAAGACCAACCCAAACCAGTAAATACGTGCAAATAAGTAAATAAATAAATGAACAAACAAAATGAAGTTTGAACAGCAGAGACCAGAAGGAATTCTACCCCTACTCTAATGATCAGTTTAGTTGCCATATCAAGAGTTAGATGACAATGTTCTGCTATTACATGGTAAGTCGATGAACTTACCACAAAAAGAAGTGAGTACACTGTAAAAAAAAAACAGTCAGTGGTGCAAGGCAGTCAGTCAAAACAAAACGAAACAAACAAAAAAAAAAACAAACCAGTAATGTCAGGAAGAACACTTTAATTCCACAGAGCTTTTAGGTTAAAAACCCTTCTTCAGTGTGATAAAACAGGTAAATTGAAGCACAACATATACAAAGTTAAAGACACAGGCAACCAATCCTAAACATTCATCAGTCCATCTAATAAAAGGTAATGGAACCTTTAAAGGCATATATTAAAAGATTCTTAAAGCCAATTAATAAAATTCATAGTTTCATTTGCTTCTCTTTGGATTGTATGCCCACAGCAGCATTCAAACCTGGACTTTTATCTGTGTTTAACTTTAAAATCCATTTATACTCCACAAGTTCCATTTTTTTTTATTTTTATCACGTCACCTGTTACTTAAATAAACAACTTGTAACACTCTAGAAGCAAATCTATGCTCAATAGTATTTTGCATACCATGTTTTGATAGAGCATTTGTTAACACATTTCTCCTAATCTCAGAAATATGCTCAGTTATTCTCTTTTATATTATAGATTTGCTTTTACAGTGTTACAAGTTGTTTATTTAAGTAACAGGGGAGGTGATAAAATTAATAAACTGGAACTTGCTGAATATAAATGGATATTAAAGTTAAACCCAGATAAAAGTCCAGGTTTGAATGTTGCTGTGAGCATAAAACCTGTTTTTAAAAGAGAAGCAAATGAAACAATGAATTTTATTCATTGTTTTTTAAGTTTTTGAGTGCATACCTTTAAAGCTTCCTTTACTTTTTATAAGATGAACTGATGAATGTTTAGGATTGGTTGGCTGTGTCTTTGAGTTTGTATATGATCTGATTCAACTTACCTGTTTTATCACACTGAAGAAGGGTTTTTAACCTGAAAGCTCTGTGGAATTTAAGTTTTCTTCCAGAAGTTACTGGCCTGTTTTTTTTGTTTAGGTAGATGAACTTAAACATTCTTCTGAAGCTATCACAGGTAACAGGCATTATATATAAATGAAACTACACTTTGAATAGACCATGATAAGTATGTGATTCATGTAGTCCAGTGGCAAGACTGAAAACCCCTGGAAATAATAGCCAATGGCATAGTGTCTATTTTACTTGTGTAAATCTGGTAAATTTCTTTGAAATGTTTATGAAGGCTGTAGATGGACACCATGCAGTGCAAGTGATGTAACCTTACCTAGCTAATGCCTTCAATACCACTCCCATGCTGATATCATACAAAAGCTGAATACTTTAAAACATTTACCCATATGTGGCAAGATGGATAACAAACTGCCTGAAAGACAGATCCCATGCATTGCAAGTTGCAGGCTCCTCATTAAAAAGTATGAGAGGGACCAGTGATTGCTTTCAGGGCTCAGTTCTGTGATCTCACCTTTTTGATATTTACTTATCAGATTTCTAAGCCAAAGTTTATGGCTAACAGTCTTCAGATGACTCCAAATTGGGGGTTATTAAGCCACTCTATGATACCCAAACCCTCTAGAATGAACACTACTTATGAAACTGTTTATGTCTTAAAAATGCAGTCAGACTAGATGCTAAAAAGTATAGAATCATCACTTTTGCTAATAAAAAAGCCCTCTCTTCATCATATTGGATAGACAGCATACCACTATAACACAAAAATACATTCAGGGACCTAGGTACTTTTGATAGCTCCCTGTCTTTTGACCATCATGTGACATTTTTTGTCAGGAAAACCTTTTATTTACTTCAGATAATTGTCAAAGAGATATTATCAAGGTCTAAAGAGATAGTCACTCCTTTATACTTAGTACAGATCAAGCCAGGTACTGAGCACAATACCCTCTTTAGGATATATCTCAATAAATGTATCAGTTAGAAACACCACAACACTTCATTACCAAGAAGATAACAGATTCAAAGTCTTGAGCTATTAAGAGAGGCTGGAAGTTCTATCTCTTTATTTAGTGCCTTATAGACTTTTGAAGGGAAAGCTCTGCCTTGCCTACTGTGCCACTTGACACCTGACTGTCCTGGACGTCCTGCTATTCTGCAAGTCCAATATCTCCACAAATACAAGAACCAGTGACATAAATCTTCACTAACAGATAAATTAAACATGGTGTAGAGACATGTTTAAAACCCAGCAAACTTCTGTCATAAACTTCCAAACTTCCCCAGCATGTTAAACAATGCAACAGACTATCATCCTTTAAACACAAACTAGATAATTAGTTGAGTATCTGTACATTTAATTTAGGATTTGCTGGTAAAGCCCTCCTAGAAAAAGAAGATACACTCTGAGGGAGGGTACTGGAAGGGTATTAATGGTCATAAGATTCATTGGCCTTGGGATATGAATCTTTGAAAGCTTGTAAAATCTAGCCAAAATGAAAACACCTGCTGGGTTTTTGATAGCATGAAGGCCTGTAGACAAAACAAGCAGAGACATTTGACACTTACAAACAAGGTTAATCTGTATTCTTCTAAGAGGCTTTATTCTGTAGTCCTACATTTCATTCCATTATCTTTTTTTTTCTGTATTAAGTTACACTGAGCAAGTCACTTAAATGGAGAATGCACCAGAGACGTGTACCCGCATGGCTTATAAAATAAATAAATACTAACCAGAGATTCAGAAAGAACCCTAGTGGCGGTGTTAAGATCTGTGGTATAAATGGGCTGTTTGCACAATGCAGCAATTTTTGATAGATGAAATGAAGAAAGACCTCATTATCTGCTAATCTGATTGTCTCTGAATTGCCCTTAACTACATATAATGCTAGCACTTTCCTGTGGTAGTTAAAACTGGCACCCCATGTATTGTGTTGTCAAAGGCATTCCCTATTCTCCCACACACATATACACATTCAAACACCATTGGTCACATACCTTTTAATCTGTTTCCAGGATGACAGAATGTACCTAATGTATTCCTGTATATTGTTTTACCCTTGCCCTTCCAAATCACAGTCAGAAAATAAAGGCAGGGGGTGGAGCCTAGATGGCCAATTGAGAGCAGTGAATTTTGAGAGCTCCATAAACTAGTATAATAATATAGAAAAATGTTATTATTTTCGAGTTTAAAACATCGGAACTCAATAGATAAACTACTAAACTACATAAATATCAATTTTGGTGGAGATATAGAAAAATTTTCCTGTCAAGTAACTTGGAGATATATTGAGTCACTGAATATGAACAACTCAATGAATTCTCATCCAGATGATGCTTTGAAATAAGAACTGCAATTAGGGATGCCACCTTTTCACATGCCCAAAGTGGGACATTTTTGGAACAAACATCAGATTTTGTAGGGCAAAACATACTCGAGGCAGTACAAATGACAGAACTTCACTTTTTTGCCTAAATAAAAGCTTATTCTTGTAGCATTTTAGTTGCTTATTCTGTTTCTTATAACATTTAGGTGTTTCAGATACAGAATAACTGTTTTATGCAACTATTACATAAAATACAGGAAATATTTTTGTCCAAAAATCTCAGGACATTTGCCATTTTTTCAGTTTTTTTGCAGAACACAACTGCCCAAAGAGGGACTGTCTCACAAAGTGGGAAAGGTGGTAACCCTAACTGCAATTGATAACATCTACCTTACAGGAATTATCTTTGATGATGAACAGCTTTAAAAATGACTTAGAAAACCCCAAATTAAATCCTCAGAAACAGACTGATACTCCTAAGGAACTATAACAGCAATACCATACAAAAATAACAAATATAGAGACTTCTGTAAATGACATTGAGGGGAGACTCAAAGAGGAAGAATTCCAAAAAGAATTTCTGCTTAAACAGAATACATGGCTACTTAACAGAATATGTGACTTAAAAACAGGGAAAGGAGAAACAACATAAGGATCTTTGGTCTGCCTAAAAACACTGAAGGATAAGAAATTATTTAATTCTTAACAACTTGGATTCCTGAATTTTTAGACTTGAAAGAGGGACTTTCATTTGGATTTGAAAGGGGCACATAGAGCACTGAATAAACCTGCTTCTAACTCAACAAATACTCCACCTAGAGCCATAGTTATAAAATTTCTTTCATTTCTGGACAAGGAGCTAATATTAAAATCTGATTGGAGAAAATCTCCCTTAAAATACACTCAAAGCCTGATAAGGTTTGACAATGATTATTCTTCCAGAATACTAGAACGAAGGAAAAAAGTTTGGCCAATAATAAAACTGTTAAAACAAAGCAACATTAAAGCACAGCTGGCCTTTCCAGCCAAGATAAAAATACTTTTTGCCAATGAGATGAGAACCTTTAATGACTTAGAAGTAGCTACTATATTCATCAAAAACCACAACATAGTGTCTATCACAGAAGAAATGTAATGGATGGCCCCTACTCTTAAAAGAATAAAAGAAACAAATTATTGGGCTGATGCTAGAAAGAAGAAACAAAAAACTGATTCCAAGATAGCTGTCCCAAAAAATAACTCTTACAATTACATCCCTCAAAGTATCAACAGATATGGTACATCACTTGTCATCTGTTTTTATTTAACAAATAGGGTTTCTTAAACAACTGAGAAACAGTAATGAATTATCCAGAATGTTCAAAGAGTCCAACAGTTCTCCACAAACAAAGGTAGGTCAAGATTAGTTACTATTTACATTATGTCAGATGACAAGCCTTATCTGCAAAGCCATGGAGAGGATCATAATGGAACTCATAAATAAAGACATAGGGAACTTGCAGACTTTGGATCCAACCCAGTTTGGCTTTGTCAAAGGCAGATTATGCCTTTTAAACTTGGTTGACTTTTTCGAGACAGTCACCAAGGCCATTGATGAGGGAAAGGCAGTCCATACAGCCTACCTTGACCTGGCAAAGGCCTTCAACACAATACCCCACTCAGGTATCATCGAAAAACTCAGCAGCTTGAATGTAAACCCATACATCACAAGATGGGTTGCAAACTGGCTAAGTGACAGAACCCACAGGGTCCGAGTTGCTGGAGCCATGTCAGACTCAAAGCCTGTCACAAGTGGTGTCCCACAGGGCTCAGTCCTGGGTCCACTCTTGTTCGGCATCTACTTTTCTGAAGTACAAGCAAATGCAGGAGGGTTATGGCTGACAAAGTTTGCAGATGACTGCAAACTGGGCGCCATAGTCGAAAACACATCTGACACAGATATCCTTCAGAAGGGCCTCACAGAAATGGATAACTGGTGCCAGAGCCATGGCCTAAAGTTAAATGCCAAGAAATGCATAGTCATACCCTTCGGGAAAAACAAGGTTACCCCTAGCTACCATATAGGTGGCAATCCACTGAGCACACAAGAAGTCAGTAGGGATCTGGGGACCGAGGTTGACAGTAGCCTTTCGTTTGACACTCATGTTGCTAAAGTAGTTAGGAAAACCTTCTACATTGCCCACCTGATCATGAAGGGATTCACATCTAGATCAAGGGAGGTCATCGTCCCCCTGTACTCATCACTCATTAGACCTATGATTGAGTACAATGCCCCATTCGGAATGTATCTGACCCGACACCTGCAGCAGCTGGAAAGGCCCCAAAAGTTCCTCACCAAAAGGATAAAGGGTCTCAAAAATATGTCTTATGCTGCCCGACTGAAAGAACTCCAGCTCTATTCAGTCTCATACCGCTTGCTCAGAGGTGACCTGTGCCTGACATATAAGGCCATGTCAAACCCTGATTTGATGAATATGCTTCACCTCAAAAAATCTAGATCCCTCAGAACCACAAGGGCGGGAGACTTAAACCTTGACACGGTTATTAATAGAACGTGCTGGAAGGACAGATTCATCACCCAGAGACTCCCCATGCTGTGGAACAAAATCCCGGTACATGTGAGGCAGAGCACCTCGCTGGCTTTGTTCAAGAGGAATCTTGACCAATGGATGGGAGATCGCAGATATACCCCAGGGATTACTTCAGTGTCACTGCTTGACAGAGGCACAGCAAAATAATAGGCATAGTTTTATTCAAACTAAAGGGGTGGCGAAAGCCAAATAACTATGGGCTAGGCTTATAAATGCCCTTGGGCAGATAGCCTAGTATGAACCTATGAACCTATGAACCTATGAACCTATGTATAAGCCAAACAAAGCAACATATCATACAAACATAGACGTTTCTATTCCCCTACTTGAATTCAGTGAATACTTATCTTGTTAATTTTTCATTGATTTTACTTATAATAATTTAAGTAATTAATTAACTAATTCAACAAGGTACCATTCATCAGAATTCAGACTCAAATGTAACAAATTAACATCATATATAATAGCAGTAACAGTAGAGTGTTTTGAAAAAAAATGCTGTCAGGAGACTAATGCCTTCCTCAGTTAAAGTATGATTTAGAAATGTCATGTATATCCTGGTTAAATAATAGTAGCAAGCTCTTAGTGCAAATGTCATCATTATTCTGTCTAAATATAGCTTATATCAATTATGGCAGGTATCATAGCTTCGAGTGCTGTCTGATCAATCCTGATATGGTGTGGGTGGATGCAGCCGTGTCTGGCAGCTAGTACAAATGTCATTATTATTCTGTCTAAACACAGTTATTATCAATTATGATAGGTATCATAGCTTCAAGTCCTGTTTGATTAAGCCTGACATGGTGTGTGTGGATGCAGCTGTGTCTGGCAGCTGTTGTATGTTGCCATTTTCATCTCCAGGAAGCTGTGGGTTGCGGCTTGTGATCAAGGTTTACTGATGCTTGTGTATTAGGAAGAGGCATTTGGTGTTTTAGCCTGGATCCAGGGGAAGGGGATGAATACAACTGCGATTTGAGATATTTTGGCAGAGAATAGTTTGTTTATGCATCTGCTGAGTGAGAGGTGGGAAGGCTGGAAGAATGTGTTATCAATTGTTGTGGTGGCTTGTTCGGAGGTTTATTTTTTTGTTTTTTGATCTGTTTGCTCTCCGTTCTTTCCTAGCTCCTGCCTCACTGAAAGGGAGGGAGTTTAGACTTGAAGTTGCAGTGAAGTGAAGTGTGAAGCTTCTGGTGCATCGCGAGCCTCTGGTATGCAGTACACAGACACACTAACAGAAACAGATGCTCCCAGGTTGCTATGGTAATGGAGACAGAGTGACGATAATGCTTAATGGCTCTGAGGGGCCTCCGAGATGATTCTTGGCAATAAAGTTTTTGGTTTTAAAAATATATATATATACAATAAAAGGGCTGTTTTAAACCACATGTACACATATTGTTGGTCTCCCAACACTCCATTTAGCTTATTAAGTTGATTCCTGATAAATAAATAAATAAATAAATAAATAATAAGGGCAATTTTATATTTAAAATGTATTTTGGTCCAAACACATTAAGGACTTACATAAGAGTGCAGCAGTTTGTGAGGTGAGCTTGCTTGGACATGTTGGGCATATGGGGATAGCTGATTCTAGGGGTGATTGGGGTTGCCAGGAAGTGCTAGAGAGTCATCAGATTTCCATCGTGAAAATATCTGTGGGAATGGAAGGTGTGTGGAGTGGTTCACTGGCAGAGTGGCCACTGCATGGAACAGGCTGGTAAAATAGAATAGAACAAATATTGGTTTGGATATTTTAAGAACTCCCTGGAAACATACCACATGAACTAGTGAATGGTATTCTTGCAAAAATGGATGTGCATTGTTGCCCGTGCTTGAATTACTGATATGTGTGTATGTAAGGAAGGAAATATACTTATAACAAATAAGAAACTAGAAGGGCCACATATTTAAAGTCTATGGACTGTATAAACATGCTTGGAAGGAGGTAATAATAAGTATAAGCATTACAGCTTATGGTCTCTCAAATAACTAAGCAACAGCCAAAAAAACACACAAAAACAAAACACACACACACAATAGTTATGTAAAGTATGATTTTAGTAAATCTAGGCATAAAATATACAATTGTCATATAAGATGAAGTAGTCTGCTGAATTTAGATATTAAAGACAGGATTTAATAACATGGGCTTGTGTATAATAACACCTCTGTCTTAACTTGTCATAAATGACATACACTACATTGAACATCAAGGGGAAGCATGATGATTTTCTTATATAAGTAAATATGCATAACAAGTCATGTAATTGCTTTAACTTGAATTGTAGTTTTTGTAACCCATCTTGACCATACCTAATGCTTAAGCAGTTACCAAGGTAACTAATGTTTTATACATGACATCAAACTGACAAAGTTGTTCAAGAGAAACAACAGAAGCCTGAACTTGAAATGTCACAGAATGTAACACTCATATTCTGAACAAATAGTATTAAATTGACAACAGACACTCAGTTTAATAACATGGGCTTGTGTATAATAACACTACTGTTTTAACTGGTAATAAATGACATACATTATATTGAACATCAAGTGGAAGCATGATGATTTTCTCATATAAGTAAATGTGCATAACAAGTCATATAACTGCTATAACTTGAATTGTGGTTTTGTAACCCATCTTGACCATACATAATACTTAAGCTGTTACCAAGGTTTATACATGACATCAAACTGACAAAGTTGTTCAAGGGAAACAATAGAAGCCTGAACTAGGAATATCACAGAAAGTAACAATCACATTCTGAACAAATAGTATTATATTGGCAATAATCACTCAGTTTAACCTTTGCTGATTACACAAAATAAAATGTTGTCATTTAAATATAAACACTTTCAGTATATGCCATAAAATGGCAATTTATGAATATGGAAAGGGAACTTGTAATCATTAATCACAATAACTGAATTTGTTGTTTTTAACCTATAATTTCACTCATTTTATAATAAGAAATGACAGATATGAAAATCCTTATGTGTAGGAAATGGGGGGTAGAGGGATGCACTGATAATTAAAATGCACTAACTTTCATCAATGTTCACATAAAACAAACTTGATGCTTTAAGTAAGTTATCAACAAACAAAGTGATTACTTAAATGCTGGCAAACAATGAAATATAACTTCTAATATATCCAGTAATATACATTGTATTATAAACATTAGGCATAAATATCATTGCCATCTATTTATATTGAGTAATATGTTTTGAAAGACTTCATCAGTAAGGGTGAATATGTTAAATAACTGTGTGCTATAATCTTTTACTGAGGTTTTATATATGATACATCCTACTTTACTATGACTGAATTGCTTGTCATCTATCTTTCGTATAAATGTTAATTGTTTATACAATAAGTAGACATTTATATTGTATTAGAATTCTGTCTAATCTACAATAGTACTATATCTGTTCAAAATAATATAAATATTGCTTATTCCTATTACAACTATTCTCCAGATGATAATTCAATGTATGGATCTCAGATGTTCTGGATTGTTAAGGTATGAATGATTATCTGATGGACTTAGGTTTATCCATCAGATTAGGAATGATTTTCATTCCATGGCTAGTGTAGATCTTAGTTTTTTTAACATTTATTAATTTAAATTTATTTCACAAAAAACATTTTTAGTATGCCTGACCAAAACATTACTTTATTGGTAAACACTCAAAGTATAAAACCGATAATTTCCTTTAAAAGCTCAAACATATACTTTATAGTTATCAGAGGAAAATTTTTAATAGTTACAGTAAAACAAAAAAATACATAGTCTAATTAATCTAAGATGGATTTAACTTTATTATCTTTAAATACCAATGGCTTAAACAATCCTAACAAGAGATCAAATCTACTGAAATATTTAAAACTGATCAAAGCACAAATTGTCTTCCTTCAAGAAACTCATTTCAAAACAAATGACAACTACAGATGGAATCGTAAGGAATATATGATATTGGCGCAATCCACTTATAAGACAAAGACAAAAGGCGTAACAATTTTGTGGAAAACAAATGTGATTAACCCAGAAATCATTTATAAGTATGAAGATAAAGAAGGCCTTATGGCATTAGTAATAGTTAAATATAATAACATAATATGGACCCTAGCTAATCTATACTGGTTCCTAGGCATTGAAATAGGAACTGTTAAAAACACTTTGATTTCATTTCCAATAATTATAAAGGCAACTTATATTAGGAAGAGATTTTAATTGTATATTAGATATTTCTGAAACTACAAATAAAAGGCCACTGCATATATCTGCTGTATCAAAAGCTTTAAACAAGTGGGTAGAATCATTTCGTATTGTAGATACTTTCATATTTAAAGAAGATAAATCTTTGTTGTTTTCCCATCAAGATTCCAGATTTGGTACCCAAACTAGAATAGAAAAAATATTTGCTGCCCATGACTTACACTCTAAAATCATTACTTTCTCAATCACTCCCTGCCCCTTTTCAGACCACAATTCATTTATACTAAAGCTTCAAAATGTGGACAAACCATTAATTTTTAACTCCAGAATTCCAGCATATATAACTAAAATTAAAGAGTTCAAACCCTGGTTATTAATTGAATTACAGTTCTTAGATATTAATTACACCACAGAGATAAAATATTATATGGGACTCACTAAAAGCTTATATATACTTGGTATAAAAAAAATCAGAGAATGGGATTATGAATTGTTATATCTACAATCCAAACTTTTGTGAGTAACAGCTGAAAAAAAATCAAGATCATTTGGAGGTGAAAAAGAAAGTTGAAGTATTAAACAATAAATAAAGTGAAATTCTAACACATAAAGCTAGTTTAGCTTTAGAAAAACTAAAAATTAATACCTTGGCCAATTCTCCAAGATATCTACATAATTTATCCACAAGAATCAAAATACAATCAAAAGCTAATAACATTAAAAGTATCTTCCATAAAAAGAAAGGGAAAAATGTCTCTGATATAGGTGACATTCTTGATGCCTAAAGAAATCACTATATGGAACATTTCCCAAATATATATATATATATGTATATATATATATATATATATATATATATATATATATATATATATATATATAATGATCAATTAAATGTAGATGAAAAATGTTCTAATATAAAAAAAAACAGAAAAATTAAAACTAGACCTGCAAGCATACATACCCTACAAAGAAATTACAGATAAAATAAAAGAGAGTAAAAATAATAAAACTCAAGGTATAGCTGGCATATTTATTAAAATATATAAACTATTCCTTCAAAGATACTATCCCTCTTCCATAAAACTCTATTAGAAATTCAGTCACAAGCTTTAATACCACCCTCTTGGAGATATTCCTTAATCACACCAATCCTAAAGGAAAACAAATCCCCAAACCTCTGTACCTCATATAGACCTATATCATTATTATATAATGACTATATGATATTCATGACAGTAAATAACCAAAGAAGATATTAAAACAAATATCTTATTATCGACAAAATATACATCCTTTACACAATACTGGAAAGTTTTTTATTGGAAATGCTTGCACAGAGCATTTTTAACCCCAGACATAACCAGTAAAATTAGTTCTTTCATAAAAGGAATATGTTGGAGATGTGAGCAAGTACACAATGCAGTCTGGAACCACATTTTCTTTAATTGTGTTAAAATTAAGCCATTTTGGGATGGTAT